>NW_023503493.1:10741969-11044999 GCF_014529535.1 Bradysia coprophila | reverse complement strand
AGACACCCATTCATAGTAAAAACGAAAGGGCGCATCAAAAACTTTGTCGTTGAATTCCTTTTTAACAAAAAGTTCCGAACATTTGAGGAAGTATGTCATCGGCGACTTTACTTCATATCTGTGGAGCTCTATCGGATTTTGTAGAAAACCCCTTTCCACCCATTGATCCGTTAATGTACAATGTACCGCAGGCACTACGTACTCTAATAAACGATTCACTTAATGCTGTTCAGTAATTCGATATTTTCTTAGCTATTTTCGGTTTGTTCGTTTCGATCATATCGGTCTTATAAGTGACTAAAATTATAACGAAAACAAAACTTTTGTAAAATGCGCATGCCTAATTCTAATAACCTTATGCACTAGTCTAAGTTAATCCAAAATTATTTTCATTTTTATCTAAGAAGTAAAGCAACAGTATGAAAGTCCTTAAAATATTTACAAAACACAATAATCATGATTAAATTAAGAACTGAATATGCATTGTTTTAATGGTTATGTGTGTTGGTAGACAATCAGTGAAACTATATCTTGGATATGACCTGACCAATTCGTTATGGTGAAAGGTCAATATAGTGACTTTGCATCAAATAACGCCATCTATTTACCGATGTTCGTGAACAGTTATGTCGGTTGACTAGATAGTAAATATATGTCTGTCGCATTTTACCAAAGTTTGATACAAATTAAGTATTCACTGTAAACTAATGCTTTTGGAACTCTAACCTGAATTAGGATTTCAGGTTCGACCTGAAACTGTCCTGAACTTGAATTATCAATTTCGTTTTTTACCTGAACCTGAAACGGAGGCATTTTCAATTTCGGGTTGACCCGAACGCGAACCTGACCTGAACCTGCAAATTTTCAGGTCAAAATTCAGGTTTAGGTCGGGCTCGGGCTTAACCCAAAATTGAAAATTCAGGTTCAGGTCGGATTCGGATCGAATATTTTCAGGTTCAGGTCAGGTTAGGATTGAATCCGAAATATAAAATTCAGGTCCATGTCAATAACAGGTTTCGCATTAACCTGAACTTAGACAGGTTTCGTTCCGAACTGGTACAGTATAAGCCTTTACATTCATTAAAATTCTGCAGTTCCATGCCCAAGATTCAATATCACTGGTGTAATTGTATTTGTGTGTAATTGTGACCGAATCGGTTATGAGTGTTTAGTTTATTATGTGGTCATATGTATGTACAACAAACGACTATCTCGACGATGACCGAGATATTGACCAGAAGAAAATTATCTTACAAAAATGACCACGCAAAGTTAGCCGACAGTTCCGGATGTTAAACTTAAAAAAACAGGGACATATAAGGACAAGACAAACATATACTGTTAACGTAAACGAGCAATTAATGCAAACCAATTAATTGAAAGAGACAGAGGAAATTTTGTTAATTAAATTGTAGAAACATTTTTACTAGACATGGGTTGTCGATAGAGATGTCCTATTGAATGGATATTTTGATTGCGACTCGCTCGGATCACTGCAATTTCGTCGATTAGGTCAGAAGGACTACAATTAAATACTTAAAGATTGCAACTATATTTTACATCAACTTTCGACGACCATAATTCGAGGATTAGGGCCGTTGAAGATAATTCATCTCAAGGATTACAACATTCGAAATTTTACACTCTCAATATTCTATCGAGGATTATCAAACTCCAGAAATTAAGTTGAAAAGATTCCAAAATGCTTTCGGTCTGATAAAATTCGTGTAAATAAATATGACTTCAAGAACAGCAAAGACTTTTTAAATTGATTGACAATTTATGAATTACATACAGACCAAGTGCTCTTCTCTTAAAATATTCAGGCTCCATTGCACACACATATACGCCATACATCCCAGAAGTACAGGACTTTAATTGAGGTAGTTTTGTTTAATGATTGATCACAATGGTCAATGACCAATGGAAAGCAAATACAAGCCGACTTTATGCAAAAATCTAAGGGAACATCTATGAATCACTTCAGCAATACCAATATAGCAATACCAATATTCAAGAAAAATGCTGATGTGATTTGTAGATGTCACCTTAATCTTAGGAAACTTATGGTAGACCATGAGTGTTTCAAAAATATCCGAGAGCATAGCTCGGATTCCTAACCTGACCTAATTCTGAAATCAGCAGACCTACAAAGTTTACATCTGATCAGATTTTTTTCTAATGGCCAGAACTTGACGATCAAGTCAGATCAGGTCATTTTATTTCGTGTCAAATTTTAAGATCGAAATTCCGGTTCACATCAACTCAGGTCTAACCCGTTCCAGGCTCTTATTCCTAAGTCATGATTTCTAAAAAGTCGTATTTTCTAAAGTAAATTCATCTGACTATTGGGAGTGTATACGTCAGTTCATCAGCCGACCAGGAAATAGATATTGTAATTTTCTAGATTCTGTTGACTTTAAGATTACTTTCATCTGGTTTGGTTTTTTTTTCTGTTTTTTGTTTCGACATTCACTTAGTTCGAATCTCAGTCTAAAGCAGTAATTTTATTGGAGAATTGTTTCTGTTGTTTTGAAAGTGATTGGTGGTGCAATATGAAATTGGTATTGGGTGGTGAGATTTTGGTTTAAATAAAACTGACTATGATGGATTTGTGGCAAAAATCTTAATTGTTTTTTAATGCAAAATAATAGTAAAAGAAATCTAAATTTGAATTATTCTAATGCGGGATAAGTCACAAAGTTATGTTTGTTGTTTCGATGAAAAAATTTAAAAAAAAATGTAAAATTTGGAAAATTCAACCAATAAAAATTCAATTACGGATATAATGACGAATGTCAATTAAAATCTAAAAACAAAAAAAAAACATTAATCAAATATCATGTCAACAAATTTTTTTCAATGTTAAACGTAAAAACTAATTTTAAAAATATTAATTCGGCATTCAAACATAACTCGTTTAGTACTTCAAAAAATTAAAATCGAAAATCTAAATTAATTTTGTTTTTCTTAAAATACAACGGCTCATAGTTTCCAATTTTTTTTCTTTGTTTTTAAATTGGTAAATTTACGTACCCTCATGCCCTGCATACGGGACATGGCACGTAGCGGTCTCAGAGCTCTTAATGTTCGCATTGTTTTGAAGGCTTGAATACCACCGGCTCCACATAGTGAAGCCACAAAGTTGATTAGCGACACCTGTTTGGTTTCATTTGATGCAATGGATGGACATAAAATTATGATTTGTTTCTTTTGGATTTTTTTGTTTGTTTTTAATTAAAAGAATTTACAAAGAAAATGATAATTTCTGAAAGAGTAAATTAATCAAAATGCGAGGTGAAATATAGGAATTTCCCCCCGTCCTTAAATAAATTACTTTTGAGACGTAAAGATTTTTTTTGTAACACTAACACACTCTAAGTAAATACGTGTTTACTTCGTCCAATCAATAGTTGAAAATGGCATCGACGAATCTAGCCAAGAAAAATATTAATTAACATTTTTCGATACAAAAATTTTAGTAAAGTAAAAAAATAGTTTATGGATGCGATTTGTACCCAAGACCATACCTTAAAAGATGGAACAGTGAGAAACAGTGAGCTTCTGAAGAAATGACGAATAGTCGACGTTTCTTCAAGAAGTCGACATTTTTTCTCGACGATTTCCCCTCTGATATATTTTGTAAAAGAAGATTTCCTTTTACAAAATGTTAAGAAACTACGACTTCCAGAAGATACGTCGACTTCTCGTCATTTCTTCAGGAACTCGCCGTTTTTTTTTTTAAAGAAAGTCGTCTTAAAACTTTTAGTGCAATCGGTTGTTGAGGATTTTTTATAGCGATTTTCCATGCAAAAAATTCACCATATCACAATCTAGCCATGAATGTCGGTACGATATATGATGGCTTAGTTTTTCCACCGAGAATTTAATGAAATTGCGGTCTATGCTACTTCCAATCGCTTAATTGTTCCTTGGTAGATTTTTTCATTGGTTCCATTAGCACCAGTTTATAAAGGTTATTCCACAAAAGTAACAAACTTTTAGACTAACTATTTTAGGTACTTTTCATTGGAGACATGCAGAGTCTCTAATGGAAAGATTTAAAGCAAGCAGGGAGTATTTTTGGGAAAACATTTTCAATTTCAATTTTATCAAAAAATGTATTTTTTTTTGGAAAAATTAAGTAGAATCTTGGAAAATGTGGAAAAATTCGAGGAAATATGAGAAAATGGTTTCCATAACATACAGTTCCTGATAGCCAGTAAGCATTTTTTACAGAGAAATGATAACAGGTGGCACTGCGTTGACTACATAGGGCGCCATCTATTATGATTTCTCCAAATCTTTAGTGTGAATATCTGACTGCTCTCACTATGATGGTCATTTAACCAAAAACAATAGATCTAGTCCCTTGAAGTAAAAAAAAATCTAAAAATTCGTAACCAATTATAGAGTTTCTGAAAATACAATTGGAATGACTTGTAATATAGATAAGGCATGACAAATGTAGAAATTTCCTTTTCAATTGTTTTTCTTCAATTTAGAGAATTTGAATAACAAAAATATTTTAACATTAAGATGCAACAAACATTGTCGAAGCAGAATATTTGTATTATCCACTTGATAAATAAATTCAATTTTCACTCTTCAAAAAGCAGAATTACATTAAGCACGCCACAGTTAAAATCTATTGTTCCATATATTGAAAAAAATAAAATAGAATCCCACTTCACCCTGGGCTTAAAAAACATTAACACGGCGCAATAGAAAATATAATTACAAAAGAGATGTTGGTTGTACAAATATAATCCATTCCCGACAAAATTGAATTTATAGAAAAATTCTCCTTTCATAGTTAAGAAGGTAAATACATTTAGCACTATAAAGGCGCTCGTTGGCTTGTTGACAAGTAAGAATAAAGTAATTACAGAATTTTATGACCAAATTTAAGAATTCGGTTTTTTCGTTTGTAAAATTGAAAAATGCGAAGGCAACAATTCGGAAAGCAATGTCACTTTTAATCACTTTTTTCGTTACTCATTTTTAGATGTCCTACTTTATTCACTTCGCTCAGTCACTCTATTGACTAAGTTGTTCTAAAAATTAAGGAAGATCCTTTGATGCTTTAGGGTAATCGAATTGAGGGGAAGAATGTAATTTGAGTGCAGAAAGAAAAATCCTCCAACGCTTTTCTGAGTATTTTCTTGGATTTTCCTAGATTTCTTCTTATTTTCAAGTATTTTTTTTAGTCAATTGAAAGGATTTCTAAGCCGTTTTACACGATCATTAAGGATTTTTTATATTATACACGACTACGACTCAGCTGAGTTCATCTTTTATATTTCACTTCGCTGTGGATAACAGATGACACAGTCGTCCGCAAAAGATTAAGTTAGTTTTTTAGCTTCGAACATCTGATGACAACGATTATTTTCATTTCTGATTCAAAAATAGTAGATTACATTGGATGCTGCGGAAGTAATTCATTGCATGAGGTTAAAATTTTGTGATAAAAACAAGTGTCGAGTTTGCACATTCAAACCGAAGGCGAGTGACTTTGCGAGCATCACAAAGTCGTTAGATAAATAATGAATTAATTAGCATCATCCAATGTATAATAGTTTATTGTCTGCCATATGCGAAAGTTGAATGTCACAAATGAGTTCACATAAAATGAATGAATCAAAAACATTCTTCATGTCAATGACATAATATACATTTTTATGCCATTGCTTCATGTAGTGGACCATTTTCGCGAGGAGCAAACTGCTATGTAATGGTCAACTTTCGCATGAGGCAGGCAATAAAATGTTTTGAGTCAGACAGTAGTCTCCATCACAATGTCGTATATAAACCAAACGTTTCATCACAATGAAGGCAACGAAAGTCTTGCATTTCGCCGCACTGATTTGCGCAAAAATATTATTTCGTTATTCTGTCGTCGCTTAGAATTTACACCGACCGTTTGCTTCTTTTCTTTTTCGATCGTTTTGATGATAAAATGTGCAAACAAAAAATGGTTACAAAAGACATTGCTTTTCAAAATGTAATCTAAAAAAAATGTAGTCAAACAGATAAAAATATTGAAGCTTTTGATTGTTGAAATTTAGCAGAAAAGATTTAGGATTATAATATATTGACTTGTGTTCTCACCATCAAGTAAATACACATCGACGACATTATGGTAAAAAAAATATTTTGAAAACAAAAACAAAACAAAACCAAAGACTTTGATAATAGACATTTAAATTCCACAACAATTATTATAGTAATAGAGTCCCATCAAGTGATCAAAATATAGAAATTTTTTTGTAACTTTAATTGTACACAGTTTTTGATTTTCACTTTTTTTCATTTTTTTTTTTTTTGTTAAATCATTTTGTGACATACTGCTTGATATGTTAGCTGTTTTACTTACTCTCATACCCTCCCAACGAGACACAGCTCGTAGTGGCCGTAGGGCGCGAAGTGTTCGCATCGAGCGGAATGCTGGTATATCAGCAGCACCAGCCCATATTGCTCCCAAATTTACTAACGACAACTACATAATACGATTGATAAATTTTAAATTTTGTTTTTTTTTTGGTTATAAAAGCTAAATGCCTTTGACTTTCTTCGTCGTTTCTTGTTTATTTAATTATACATTCGCCGATAAAAATAAATGACTTATAGCAACTCGAACGCCCACACATACACGTATTACCTATTTACTGTCAAGAATTATCTTGAATATCTTTACTTCTCAAAATTGTTTTTAATTCAAAACATAAAATGATAAAACAGAACGTTGTAAATGGAAATAACAAAACGAAAATCGGATAATTCTCTCCGCAAAATGTCAGTTTCGTCGCACTTACCATGACAATGACGAAATCAAGCCAACACCAAGCGTTTGTGAAGTACACTTTGAAGCCAAGAGCCAACCATTTGATTAACATTTCTATGAAAAATATCACCGTAAATATTCGGTCCATATAATAGAGGATGTCCTGAAGAATTGGTCGATGGGGTAAGTGAACGTCTTCAAGAGCCTTTGTTGCAAAGAAAATATAAAATTTTATTTAAATTCTGACGGTCTCACAACAAAAATTGATTTAAACGTTGACACTCGACTTAAACATCCATGGTCTAGATCAACATCGACAATCGATTTGAACATCCACAATAATCGATGTAAAACATCGACAATCGATTTAAACGACCACAATCGATTGAAACAACCACAAATAAACCGATAGTCGATTTAAAATCGACTCGACAATCGATTCAAAATCCACTTCAACATCGACAATCGATTTAAACATCCACAATAGATTACAAATCGACAAAACATTCAAAACCGACAATCGATTTATAATCGACTCGACAATCGATTTATAATCGACTCGACAATCGAATCAAAATCGACAATCGATTTAAAATCGACAATCGATGATTCAAAATCGACAATAGATTCAAAATCGACAATAGATTCAAAATCGACAATAGATTCAAAATCGACAATCGACTTTAATATCGACAATCGATTTAAACATCTACAATTGTCTTTAACATCGAGAAACGATTTAAACATTGGCATTTGATTTTCACTTACCAGGGCTAGACTACTGAGCAAAATCATTGTGATAACAGCTGTTTCGAAATACTTATTTTCGATTAATTGAAAAGTTTTTAGCCTAAGATTTCCCCATCCTTGCCAAAACGGTGAATCTTCGTCACCAGCAAAAACTGGAAATTTTTTATAAAATTGATCCGGAAAACAGTCCGAAGGACTGTCATCGATGACATCTCCTTCTTCGGCATGTATTATATGGGCTTCCATGCCCAGTGGCTCTTCGCCTTCACCTTCTTCATCTAAACATTTAATTTTCAATTAATTTCAGTTAAACGACAACTCAAAGAAAACTTGACAGACCTTCGTCTATTCCTAAGTCTTCTTTGCTAACGTCGCGTTTCTCTTCACCTTCCATTGTTTCGGCACTGCCTTTATGACTTTCGTCTTTGAATGGTCTGTTCTTGTGGCTGCCATACGATTTTATACTGGCGGTATCATCGTCCTGTAATGACATCCCCCGATGGTTCAGCTCGTGTTCTAGTCGATTGTCCTGATGATTTATGGAATTTCCGATCAACTGAAGATGATTGAAAAAGGAAAATTATTTTCAATTCGTTCTATTGGCAGGTGAATCTACGGTACCTTTGCATTGTTTAGAAGCGTTTTGCCCTTCTTTCCTTTGATATCACCGTGTATCGTAAATTCCATTCCATCACCAATGGCCACCTCCAACTGGCTTTGATCTTTGATGCCCTTTTTGATCAGTCCGTCCACCAGCAGCTCGTCGGGTCCTAACTCGAGCTCATTATCACCGTGTTCTGCAGACATACAACGAAATACCCTCTTGCCTAACGTTTTCGTTCGAATTGACGCAAACAATACAGCGGAAAGAAAAATGGAACGAATCGAAGGCAAAAGGGCATTTTCAATCAAGATCCATATTTTTTGTGTTGCCACTTTTTTACACCGAACACATTACAAACAAAACATTGAGAAATACGTGATTACGACACCAAATTTATATCATTTAGGTTTTCTCTGCTTGTTTAAACACATCGAGCGTGGTGAGTTAAGAGATGGATAGTTATTAGTTGAGTACTATTTACAATTGAGAGCGTTTTGAAAGCATGCGTCAGGCTTCGCCGTAATATCAGTAGGATTGAAAAAAAAGATAAAACTTTTATCTGTTAACGATCTGTAGTTCCACCTTCTAGAAGCTGCAAGCGTATCATTATCATTAAGTCTGTTACTTCTTTTGTTTAAAGTATCAGGTCAGTGTATGATCAAAAATCGTTTGCTTTTCATTAGTTCCACCAAACATTTTGCTAAATAAATCCTCATTTATGGTAGGAATGGTACGAATAGTTTGCGTTGCAAACATTGAAACTTGAAAATTACAACACAATTCAAATTCATTTGAAGCGATTGAACTTAACGCAAAGTTGAGACAAAGTATAGTTTGGTTTTGATTTCCAACATTCTTTCCGGAAAATATTCTTTTGATCGTTACCTGGACTGACTGATACGTCGGGAATAGCAAATAACATTTAGGTTTCGGTTTTCGGTAGGGCGACGCATATAAAAAAGGATCATGATGAATCATTGTAATAACAAAACACTAACAAAGGATAGTAGGTTGCTGTTTATGGTGTAATTTTTGCGCAATTTTAGAAATAAAATTAGACGAACTAACTGCAGTCGTCGAAAAACTGTGACGATTCAGAGAGCATTGTGGGTAAGTTGTTTAAATGTTCAATAGAACAAAAAAAGGTGTCTTCAACAGACTACGTAAATCACATTCTCAAATTAAGAAAATGTGGTTGTTCCTGGGGTACGATATGGTATATAAGTATACCCAACATTGAGTGAATGGAAGGTTTAGGTAGATATAGAGACAACAAGGTGTTATGTCAGAGTACTGGGTATACTTCGCAACCTGTTTATTGGTCAAAGCGATTATTTCTTCATTGGATTTGTAATACGTTTTGCAATATATTTGATTTGATTTGTTTAGAGGCCTTTTACGGTCAATGCCAAGTGCAGCCTAGTCCACCGGCCTAATGTGACTTTAGAACTACGCCTCGAAAGATGCAAATTCTCTTCGAGCAAAGTTATAGGTGCTAATCGATACATCGCCTAAATGTAGGCTAAACACATAAACACAAATTCGTAGTATTTAGGTTACGTCATACGAGTCATTCAGTGTGTAAATCGTGGCAGCCACCAAACACACGGCAACTGTCCAAATTATGAAGCTTCAGGACATCCCAATGCGATATAATAGCTCGAAAAATTCCATGTGGAATTGTCTGACACGGGAATCGAATCAAACCGGATCATTTTGGTGGAATGCTAGTTCGCAACCACTGATCCATTCCGTCCAACTAAGGTCACATTAACTACAGCTCTTCATTTATTCTTGTCGCTGATATTGATAAGAAATGGCACAGTAGGGGGGATTGAGAAAAATATTGCTGATCTCTAATTTGAAAGTCTTAGGTCTACCGGGAACAGTATGCTGGCACAATATATACTAAGGACCATCAGATCTCATAAAAAGCAACCTACTACAACTTTGCGATTTCTAAGAAATATTAATGGAATTGAGTAAGAAGGATCGAATCCACTGTTAAGAACTAGATGTTGTTATTACGAATCATTAGCAGAAAAATAATAGTCTTCGGCTATAGAGTGCCTAATACGTTATTTAACTAACATAATTGAATAATTACAGTTTCGCTTGAATTTCATAGGCACCCTCATATCGTACTTATTTCTCCGAAAAATTTCGATGCGAATCCCAACATTTACAAATGATGAAAAAAATATTTTGTTCGTCTCAAAAAAAAATCCCTGTCATGTACAAAAAATAAAAAAAAAAACAACGGACATCGCCCGGTAGTCCACTATGACCACTAATGAGCTAGTCGAATGATCTGATTTAATTTTACTAGCAATAGAAAGTCATGCCGTGAACAAAATTCCACAAAAGTATTTGATTCATCGGAACCCAGGGCACTCAGGCTGCAACGAAGTGTTCCAGGTGTTCGAGTTCTGATAGTAAAAGTACAAAAATTTGTCTCAGGAGTGCAACGGAAACAGGTAAAGATTCGTTGCAGTTTAAAAACTATTATTTTCGGTAGATCTTCTCCTTGTTGGAAATTCATGTGTGATTCATGCTTTAATTAGTCATACTCATAAAGGAACGAGTAGACGAGTCTTACAATCATACAATTTTTTTGCAAAAGATCACCTCGAACAGTCAGAGCTGTTGAAAGATATAGCCTCTTTGTATGAAATTTTTTAAACAGTTGTGTTTACTGGTGCAGGTCGCAAAAATGTAGTTTTCGTGGATTATAGTCACTTTATCACTATGACAGCTCCCAGAATTTCGGGAGGATGATTTACCTAAACCTCTAAGTCTTTCCATCAGTTGTAAGTGTTCTTTTCGATGTAATTCATCGAATCGAAATACTATCGCGATTTTTTTCTGAAGATGCCTACGCCATTTGAATACGTTTAAAGGGTCATTAACAATTAGCTACAACATCCACGAATTACAATTACGTTAAAATGGAAAACAATAGAAAATCAAAAATTAATTTTTTTCAAAAAATATACAAGAAGCCAACAACATCTTGTGGTCAAAAAGCTACTGATACGTTTCGTTAGTATAACAGAAAAATGTACACGAAAGAAATGAAGGAAAACAGAAATGATAAAATCATAAAACGGAAACATGTAAAATACGACTCGAATTATACGACAACATGGTTCTTATGACATGTTCCAACAACAAATAAGTTTGTTCTGATAATAACAAGTGGATAAAAACCTTCGTTCCAAATCCAACTGATGTAATTGGTCCTCTCACCTGGCGGCTGATCCGATATTTGATTCGTCAGTTTGTTCCGCAAAAACTTAAATCCATTGGCGACACTTGTTTTGATCCAACTCTTAAATCGTCCGATACGATTAAAAGCCTCCGCAATTTTATTCGTGTCATTGTCAGCATTTGTTTGCGATAAATTAGACGAACCGAAATTGGACAAAAGCAAGGCCAGAAAAAGATTAAGTACCTGCGTGAAATGATAGCACAGAGTTAATTCAAGTTCATAGACCTGATCTTCACTTCTTAGCGATAGGAAATTTCGTATGAATTTCCATTCACTAAGTGCTGTGAATTCGGCCTAACGATTACGTCAAAGCTGATGGCTTTCAGTATACTTACAACCAAATTTCCTATGACTACCGTTGCTAAGAAAAATGGAATACAGGATACATCGCCAACTAACATACAATCCCACATCGATTCAATCCATTCCCCGCATAATACACGAAAAACGATCATGAACGAATGCATAAAATCGGTAAAATTCCATCGGGGTAAATCGCCGTCCGGAAAGCGATCCACATTATCTGAAATTTTATTGGTTGGTGCATTAGTCCCAGTTTGGCAGTGTTTGTCTCTAAATAGTTCATGGTTAGTTTGTTATAATATGTACTTCGAGACTTCAATTTTCAGATAATGTTTTGTACACCTTTAACGTAAATAGGGTAAGGCAAGTTATCCGATTCAAGCGACACCACGGCAGAGTAAATTAAACCAGGCAGGAGCGGTTCATTTTCGAAACGTCAAATAAGGGACCTAATACACTGTATTAAAATGAACTCAAATCAACACTGACATAGATTGAAAAATTTTGTTCGCAAAAAATATTGGGCTACTAGATTATTCAAATCAGCGCTCCTGCCTGGTTTACTTTATTCTGTCGTGACGACACAAATAAGTTCAAACAATTCAAAAATTTTCCGCAGAAATCTGGGCCCATAACCTGTAGAAAATTAAAATGAACTTTGACTTCCTCTACGCTTTGTAAATAAAGGTACCGGTACACTCACGACATCTTCCACAAAAACTGAATCAACGTACATTCAGCCCTTCTAAAAGTTGTACAGTGTAATAGACGCTTCATTGACATCGAATCATCGCATGATGTGAATATTGTGTATCGAATTTTCTGAATGTGTATCAATCCTGGAAAATTGGTTCTTTTACTTGCGATGGGCTAATTTAATCAGAAGTTTTTTAACAGATGTCCGTGCGTTTCAGTCGTACTTCGTTCTACATTATTTTAACATTGAGTCTCACATCAAGGTGTACCACCTTACCTTGTGAATTGAGAATGTTTCAAATTTTTTCAACTAAACCATCTTAAAAGTGTACAATTATCGAAGAGTGAAGTATCTCAGTACAATAAAAAAGTAGCATGCATGTCACAGGAATAAATAAGCCGTTTCACGAGCGTATGTTTTGCATATATATCTGTAGCGATCGAAAAATTTTGTGAACATAATTACAAATCAAAACATCTTTTCTTTTGGAAAATAAATTTAATTGACAAAATGCGCTCCTAAAATTGCTTATTTTTCAGTTCTTCTTTCTCACATTTGTCATGAAAAGAACTACAGCTTAGCTTGGGAATCAACAGCATTTGAATATCGGCCATGCAAAATATAAAAAAAAGCTTTGGACGCATCTGAGCTATCTCCATAATACATTTCGATCGTCTTAAATCCAATTGAATTTTATTACCGATAAAGACCGAGTCACATAAAAAGTTATTCAGACTTGTTGGAGGCCTTTTTTTAAAAAAATATTTATTTTTTTATTCCAGTTAGCGCTGCGGCCAGTTCTTGACAAACTGATTTTTTTAGCTTTACCTTTTTTTAAATTGTTTGGGTTTTTTCCAGAAATATTTTGATTAAATCTGTTACTTCTTTTGTTTAAAGTACCGCTTAGAATTGTATGAAGGTATATTATCGCACTGTATGTCGATTGTCAACACGAGGCGAAGCTTTGTGCGATAATAGAACAACATACGAAGTGGCAAGATACAGTTCAACTCCGTCACAGAATTGTATAAAAATGTGTTCCTTTACTAGGGAGGGAAAATGGACTTTCCGTCCCTAGGGAAAAGGAAAAAGTCTTTTCCTCCTTCGTAAAGGAAAACGTCATACTGCACTCGGGAAATAATTAGGTATTTCGTATCCAAATTCCTTTCCTTGTATAGTAATGTACTATTCCTAAATAGATCAACGCTTATTTTTGTCATCGTTGCCGATAACATATGGCTATTGAGTCAATAGTATTGATTAATCGTTTTTAATGTTACAAACACAATTCCACTCGAAAGCTTTTACCAGATGCATCTTTTGAACCCGTCGGTTCTTTAAGTAAATTATGTTCAAAAGCTTTTAGATAGCTTGTCTTATAATGCAGCGCAAAGCTCTATTTACATTTTAATTAAGTTGAACGTTAAAATAGATTTTGTTACTTAACGCAGTATTACCTGTTAATTGGACAAGGAAAAATAAAAATTTATGAATTTTACGACATTCCAGTTAATGAACCCATCAACAAGTTCAAAAACTTTCTAAATAAATTTAACATTCGCATGGTAACACCGTATGGAATGTTGAAGATTTGAGAAATTTTGTTCGATCAATAAGACGTCTTTTCTAATTAAAATATCTACAAATCTACAAGTATCACACCCAGACATAATTTAACATTTGAAGTATAATTAAAACGAAGTTAGACTCAATCATACTTACCAACATAATTCTTTCCAAACAATTGCATTCCCATAACGGCAAAGATGAAGATAATAATACACAATACAAAGGTTAGATTACCCAATGCACCCATTGTCCGTCCCATAATAGAAATCAGCAAATTTAAAGTGGGCCAAGATTTTGCCAATTTGAATACTCGAAGCTAAATGTTGTAATTTTGGTTTTTGTGTTTTTTTGTGAAGGGAAAAGCGACGGAAGAAAAGGAGAAAATAGAAAAAAAAGGAAAATTGAAAAATTATCTCTGTTAGCGTCTTTATGAAAGGATTTTTTTTAATATGTTGGATGGTTTCTTAATTAAATTTTTGACGATAAAAAAATCAATTTCTTTTACAAATTCTTTACAATCAATTTCGGTTGCGAAATGGTGTTTTTGTGTTCGGGTTTTTCTTTCTTTCTTTTTCAATAAAATATTTTCGGAAAAATTTCGAAATCCTTTCATCAGTTTGTGGCGTAAAGAGGGATATGCATTATTCTTTCTTGACTTGGTGTGTTTGGAGTACGTTTATCTTTCAACAATTCATTTTCCTTAAACCATTTTTTTGCCGTTGTTTTTCAGACGTCAGTAATGGGATCAGGCACTACAATATAATCATCCACAAAACATTCAACAACGTACTCCAATTCCGTCAATTTTAGTTCGTACATGGTGCGAATGAATTGATTTTTGCGATCAAGCGTTTATTTTCAAGTACAAGGCAAATTTTTATTTTAGTAGAGAAATATACAAAAATATTTTCATTAAATGTTAAAGCTTCGAATAGAAGTGGAAAAAAATTACTTAAAAAAACGTTTATTTGCATTTTCTTATCAGGCTCGCTGTACCTGTGTAATTCTTTCCGAACAATTGCATTCCCATCACAGCGAAAATGAAGATTATAATACACAACACAAAGGTTAAGTTCCCTAAGGCACCGACCGTTCGGCCCATAATTGATATGAGTAAATTAAGTGTTGGCCAGGATTTGGCAAGTTTGAACACTCTAAGCTAAAAAATGTTTCAATTAAAAATATCAAAAGAAAAAAAAACTCATTTTCTCATCGAACCGAGAACTTTAAAACTCTTTTCACTGTGGAATAGTTCTCAAGAAATTATTTTTCTTTTATAGAAAAAGATTGTCTTACCAAACGAAATGAACGCAACACAGACAGTCCTTGAACGCCTTCCAAACCGAGTTCGACCAACGACAGGGCGACGATAATAAAATCAAAAATGTTCCATCCAACTTGAAAGTAAAACTTTGGACTCATCGCTATCAATTTCAATGTGGCTTCGATGGCGAATGTTGCGGTGAAAAACTGCGAAAATTTTTTTAATTGATTTTTTAGTGAGGCATCACAAAATATTAGAGATGTGGGAGTCTCCCCGACGTAATTCAGTTTTATCAGGCCTCACAATTTTCATTTGGGTCGGGTTCTGGTCTGGTCGGGTTTCGAACAACATCAACCTGATCATCTCAATAAAATGCTTTTTCACAACGCAGACGAGGCAATTGTCATTTCGGTGGCCTTTGTTGTGAAAAACATTGTGTTGACCTCCGGAAAAATTGAGATTTTTCCGAGCGACAACACCCTCGGAATGAATTTTGTAACTTTTCCCTATGTTAACAAATAACTATTTCGGCCTTAGTAACATATGTTTGACAAAGAAGTGCCTTTAAAATGAGAAGAGAACACTTTGCCAGATATTTGGAGTGTTTTTATAGTGATTTATTGGGAACTGTAGATGAAATCACTATTCAGAGTGAGTTCTGACTTTAAACAAGTTTCCTTTTTGAAAGGATTTCTCCGACAAGGAGGCCTGCGGGTAAATTTTGTTACTACAAACGGACTTAAACGAGAACTTTTTTTGGGAAAACATTTTTTTTTAGCTCAGCATTTCTCTAGATTTTCCATAATTTTCCCAAAAATATTTCGAAAAAATTTAGGAAATTTCGTGAAAAATTGGAAAAGTGTTTTCCGCAAAATAGTCCGTGGATTGATATCTATAAGATTAGAAATGGTCATTATTACCGATCTCCTATTGTTTTCCTATCTAATTCAATAAGTAATCAAATATTCACTTACATAATTGCCACTTTTCAGTGCTCTCTCCATGTCCTTGTCCATATCGTGATGATCTAATGCCATGAACAATGTATTCACCACAATACACAATGTGATGAACAATTCAACGAACGGATCAAACACCAATAAAGCCACCCATTCTTGAAACTTTAACCATACCCAACAGCAATCCCACACACAGAACACATCGATCATACGCATTGTAAATTCCTTTGCTTTATCTTTAAACGTTGGACCATCTTCATCGTCATCTTCTGTTGGAAAATAGTAGACAGAAACTGAACAATAGCAAATTAGTATCGCTTGTATTTGACCCAAACTCTCTTTGTTTTATTGTGCAGGGAAAAAGAGGTTTTCCGTTTTTTGGTTGTATGTTGTACATTTATTGATGGCATTTATATATCTGAAGTTTTAATGGTTTTGAATATGTGTGTTAGATTTGGTTGTACAGTTATTTTTGATTGTGACGAAAGTGTTCATATTGACGTGTCCTAAATGTAACAGATGCTTTCATTGAACAGTGTAAATTATAAAAAAAAAACTTGTGTTCTGTGTTTAAACCATATAGAAGAAACAGTTAACGATGAATTCGGTGCAATTTCAATTATATTTTTTTAAGTGTTTTTGTTGGACACAATTATACTCTAATCTACCTTAGCTTAGCTTTATCTATAATTGCTTTCGCATTGAATATTTTATGAAAAAAGCCTCATTTACTTCGGTTAATTAAACATGACAAGCGTTTTGAGTTTAATACTCTTACAGCTGGTACGGAGATATAATTTGTTGGGTGAAAAAGATACTCCTCCTCAACTGCTACATATTACTTAAAGGAAAAAAAAGTCCTAAATACTCTCAGTAAGCTAAGAATAAACTAAAAGCTAATTGGCTTACAAATATAAATTTGAAATTGTTAGCTCTAGGGTGCTTGAAAGTGGCTCAATGTAATCGTTTACTCCAAACGACATCTTATCCATATATGGGTATTAAATGAGCGTTTCCATTCGTTTTATTTCTCGAGTGTTTCATCAATGATTCCTTTTAATTGAGCTACTTATATGCCATGAAGCATTGCTGTGTAGAGTCGAGTTGTTCACATTTTCCTTGAAATAACGAAAACTGAAATTTCAGCTGCTTTACTCATTTCAAATGAACCAACCAATCATTTCAAAGTGCTATTGGAAGGAAACATAATCCATGATAAAAATGTTTACTTGTCGTTTTACGAAAGACGTACAAAAGCTAAGAGGTCTATGTGTCGCCGTCGCAAGAAAGGCGGACAGGGGTTTGGAGGTTGTATGGATTCTATATATATGGAAGATTGAACTTGAAATTCAGCTGCCTTGAAATCTCAACATTACTTTACTTCCATCAAAGCCTCCCGTTACAGACCAAACTTTCGTCAAACAGTTTGATCTGCAACAACAATTACCAACGTTGCTTTTTACTTATATTAGTCGAATTCAATGCACCAACAGAGTCGTGCGAGTAGATACCTGAGCGCGTACATCGCAATTCAATTCAAAAGTGATTGCAGAACGAAAGTTTTGTCGTAACAAACTTTGATCGAAGTTAGTAACGTTCAAGATTTCTGCGAAACGGAAGTTCAACTTCCATCCCACGCATGCAACCTATTGGGTAAGTATCCTCTAACCACCTGTGCAGACGGCAAGTAAAAAATCCTGTCATAAAATCACAACTTTTGACTGGTGTACATATTGGTGCCTTTAAAAAAGTCAAAATTACTACGGAATAACCAGATATATCATTGGCTATACACGCTGTGTGTTGACAAAAAACGAACGAGATACGTAACGACATCCTTAAATTAGACATTAAAATTTCTATCGTGAAAATTGTATGGAACGTATACGTCGTCGTAAAATTTAATTTTTCCTGATTTTTGTTTTGTGGAGAGATAATGGTTATGTCTCAATGTTAATGGCATTCGGCGGTACACTCAACCTTGAACTAACCCATTAAATTTTTACAAAAGGTGTAAGTTAGCCCATCGCCATTTTGATTATAGAACATCACATGTAAGGTACATACATTCCCAGCCTCACCTAAAGGTAGCCAAGCTATGCACATACCATTCTGGGGATAGATACTCACATTCGCCTGAAGATAGGTTGAGTTATTTAGCATTCAAAATTCATCGTTTATGGACGTGACGTTATACGTCACTCTTTTGTGGGTCTACAAACACAATAACTAATATGTAGAAGTTGGGTATTCTTAAGAATTTCATTCTCATTCCACATCCTGAATGAAAACCCTACACCGACGTTGTTTGAGCCGTTAATTTTGTTGTATACCTAAGCGAGTTTTTCTTTTTTATTTATATAATGTGCTGATGTAGTGGCGTCAAATGTTTTACGTGTCTTTCATTAGAAATTTTTATTAAATTATTTTACTCCAATTTAATTCTAATAAGCATTTTACATCTATTTAAAATTACATTTAAGAAAAACCATTGCATACAATCATTGTCATACTCATACGTTTGAAACTATACTGAGAAAAGAAAGCTTGACTGGTCTTTTGTCGTGCTAGAAAGTAAAAGAATCCAAAGGCAGTGAGATTTTTGTGGAAACATTTTACCATATTTTCACGAATTTTCCCGAATTTTCCATAAATTTTACAAAAAATATTTTTCGGAAAATTTGCAAAAATTCGTGAAAATGTAGAAAGAAGTGAAAATGTAGGAAAAGTCGTGAAAATGAAAGAAAAAATTAGGAAAATGTTTTCCCAAAAACAGTACTGCCTGATGTAGCCAAAAAAACTTTCTTTATTTCTTCAAAATTGTCAAGTTCCACTCTCTTTTTTTCTCAGTATAATTGAATCGATACAAATTGTGAATCACCACCATGCAAACGAAAGGAAGCAATGTAACCGCACTGCAAAACCAACGGAAAAAAAAAACTTAAAAAGAAACCAACATTTTAGCAAACTTTTCTGTGTACATTACGTATGAATAATAGATTCAATTGGATAAAATGGAAAGAAGAGAAATGAAAGCACAGATTGCATAACTCAACTTCAAAAATTGGTACCAACGTTCTCGAATATACTTTTAAAGAAACAAAACAAAAAAAAAGAAAAACTTGAATTTGTTGATTGACGAAAGAAATTAAGAAGAAGAAAAAAATATGAAATGAGGGAAAAATAAATTGAAAGGAAGAAATAAAAATTATGAAAGACCTCTCTTTCCCAGGACAGTACAAATATGAAATATGAAAAAAGAGGATGAGTCACAAAACAACATACTTAACATAGACATGGTAGCATTACTAAATCAGTACACAGTCTTTTTATTGTCATAAATACTTTTTTTTTATCTCAATTAATTTTTTAAATCTTTAGTAGGAAGGGAAGATCTTCATATATAGATAGTGTACGGTGGGGGTTGTTCATCTGTGAATACCAATTCAACATGTATTATTGACTGATTTCAATTTCAAAGGGATCCATAAACATTTTCGCTTGAAGTTGGGGACTCTTTTTTTGAACAAAATGTTTAATTACGAAACATATAAAAAACAATTTTGAAGAAAATTAGTTCGGTAAAACGAAAATTTTAAATTAAATTAAAACAATGTAAGGACTGAACACACCAAAATTACATTTATTTCACACACACATACTCACAGCTCAGACGAAATCATTTTCGAACAAAAACAAAACTAAATCAAAACGGAGACGATCACAATATTATAAACAAAACGCTTTTTATTCCATGAAAAAGAAAAAGAAAAGTTCGTTATTAATATTCAATCAACAACACTTTTTTTAAATTTCCAACCAACAACACTACGAACGGTCCATGTTGACCGGAGGATATTTTCAGAAAACGATAAATTTGTAAAAGGAAGCACAATGAAACCGTTCGTGTGTGTTTACAGCTTTCACTGTATACGATTAGAGTGTGTTAGTGTTAAGTAATGTAAAGGAAATTAACTGGTTGGAAAAGAATGAATTTTGTCTTACATGTGACAACAACACAATCCCATTTTTTACAGTAATAGCAGATTACGTCCTTGTTTGAAACGTTAGGAAAGAGTGGCGTTCGCAGCTCGAGCCGAATGAACCACAGAAGGTAAAATACAAAGTTCTAAACAATTATGTGAGTTATTTTACTCACTAAGCCACCGGGAAATTAGTTTTAACAGTCATGTCAATGAATTAATAACTCATTTCCCGATGGCATTGTGAGTAAAATAACTTTACTTTACTAGTGAGGTAATGTGGCCTCTTCCTCACTAGTAGTGAAGACCCTTTCCCTCGCTCGTAAAGTAAAACGCCATACTTTACACGTGAAATAATTTGATATCTCGTATCACGATGAGTAAAAGTACCTCGGGCTGAAGCCCTCGGATAATTTTACTCATCTGGATACGAGATATCAAATTACTTCACTGGTATAGTAATGTACTATTACTCGTTGTACATTCCGGAAACTTATTTTCCTTCACGTCCACTAGTGTTAAAACGGAGAGGGTCTACGTGACTAAAATCCCATGGAATGTCACTGTAGTGCGTGTTTTTTAGTGCACAAATTCTCCAATTTTCCGATGAAACCTCAAAGATGGTATCGTTGAAGCTCACTTTCTCATGTTTCTTTCAATCATTGCGTCATCGATCTATTTCCTTTTTTCATGGAATAAAATGACATCATCTAACAAGTTGACTCGACACACTGTTACAAACACAAATACTTAAACAGGAACACATGGGAGTTAGAAACTATTGTAATATTGAACGAAAATGGCACACTTTTACGGTTATAAAACTGCAATAAATTGAATTGAATCATACGGCGCTATGCATAGTTTCTTCGAAACTTGCGAAATTTACCTCTTGGGGACATGAAAATGTCTACTTTTTACATTCATTTGGAACGTAAGCATTGAAAAGTTCGACGGAAATGTTTACTCTTCTGGTTTGTGATTTAAAATGTCACACGAGTCAATACGGGTCAATAGTGCAAAAAGAAG
Source organism: Bradysia coprophila (assembly GCF_014529535.1). Classification (NCBI taxonomy): domain Eukaryota; kingdom Metazoa; phylum Arthropoda; class Insecta; order Diptera; family Sciaridae; genus Bradysia; species Bradysia coprophila. The sequence continues at coordinate 11,023,783 of NW_023503493.1, read as the reverse complement.
AAGTAATGTTCCATCAAGATTGTGCAGAAAACAATAAAATCAATCGTTACCAGTAATAAGCGGCAAGCAATCAACAAATCTGCTACGTCTTTTGTTTTATGTATTATATAGTGTTTGGTACAAAATCTTTTACTTCGTTTGTTTTTGCATATATTTTGCGATATAAGACTGCATTGAACAGAGCTTCTCGCTCAATTTTATAGTTGTTGACGATAACAGATGACTAGCCGTTTCCACAATGGTATGTAATTTTGCTTAAATCAGTTTGCAATTGAGTCTGTCAGAAAATGAGTGAGTGTCAAAGGCATACCGAATAACCATTTTTTTTTGCTTAGACTAATGTCTTACGTCGACTAAAAATAATTTGAAGAAAACTTCTAACCCGCATTCGATTATGATTTATATGAACGAAATTTGTGAAAGAAAATTGCATCTGTTGGACCCGATTTTATCTTGTGCCGTGAAATAAGACAATCATTTTATTGCAGACGAGTGTACCAGTTCCGTTAAAGTCAAGAAAAATTATTTAAATTATTTTAATAAACATTTACAATAAAAACTGTTTGGTAACGCCAAATAATTGTTTAATAAAAACGGAAGTTTACCTCCGTGCTCGCTAGCACCACTGTGTCTGCCTGCGGCCTGTTCAATAATATCGTTGAGTACCATCACATCTGCAAAAATTTATTTTATTTAACAAATTGTGGTCGATGGTTAGTCAGACAGAATGCACGAAACATTTTGGAATAATTCGAATTTTACCTTTCATATCGACAACAGTTTGTCCATGGACGGGTTCATTAATAAATGGATTGTCGTTTTGTTTAACTTTCCCCGCTTCATCTGTGCAGTCAACCGATCCTTCCTACAGTCGATAAGCAAAATAAGTCTTTATCACATATCGTAGGCTACAAACAAGTCACTGCAATCACACTTACGAAGTCACGGTGACCTTTATGATTTGCATCAACATAATGATTTCCATTCGTTGGAACCACTGATTGATTTCTGGACGATCTACTTCTAAGTTTTTGTTCTTTTGTTCCCAAAAGATCACCATGTGATGTGTATGATATACGAGATTGATGTGATGTGTATGAAGAATGTCTTGAACCTGCTAGTCATTGTAATTTAATATCGCCAAATTTTAGTTGGATTGATGATCCAATTCAATCATATTTAATGCACATTTGCACACAATTTACCTAAATTAGCGTAATAAACTGGAACTATAATGGCGCCATTTTCTTCGGACATCGGAGTTACGGCATTAGAATCGTCCGCGTATGGCAAATGCTCTTGTGCGTCCAAGTATGTTGATAATACGAGTGGCTTTCGATCGCTACCCGGTATACCAAAACGTCCTCTACCGTTTCGTATCGTAAACTTGCGTAATTTAATGTTCGATTAATTATAAAATGGAAGCAACAACATTGAGAAAAATATTGAGTTAATGATTAAGACAAGGTGAGATACAGTTGAATTCGTATTTGTTTAGGCAAGAGAATTAAATGTTTCGACGCGTAGGATACATTCCACGCCCTCGTCTCGAAATACAACCTTCCCACACGCTTCAACAAAAAAATGTTCTATTACTTGCTTTTGATTTTCTAAGGGTCGAAAATGGCTTATTACATTACTGGGGAAGACAATAGAATTGGTTTCGGCAATTACAACTCGGGATAAAAATGAAAAGTCACGTTTTCGTGAAGACTGAATTTTTCAATTACCCATCCCTTGTCAAGTAAATAACTATTGCATTTCGTAAAATATACGTGCTTGTTTCGTATCATACAGCAGAAACACTTCCGAATTCTCGAAGAGAATTTGAAGATTGCTATGCGAACTCTAATTGTAATTGCCACATAAAAGGATTTGTTACCTATCAGTAAGGTAAAAACTTTTTTAACATTACGTGAGACGTGCGGGAAATGGAGAATTTGTTCCAAAAAATTTGTGTCGTTCGAAACGATGCGATGAAGATCGTTATGCACGAATTTGTCGGCTTTGATATAAAGAATACTGTAAAGTCAAGGAAAATTCATTGTGCGGCGTCTGTGTTTTCTTGGTACAAATTCGGCATTTCCCGCAACTCCTCAAAAGACTTATGCCCTTAACTAATTCCAAATAGACCTGATTCAAACTTTAGGTTTTCCCCTGTGTATTAATAGCTGGCAAATAAGAATTTGCCTGGCTAGTACTTCATTGATTTGTTTCTTTTATGTTTGAAGACTCACAATAATATTTCTTTGATATAGATAGGCATTACTAATCAAATAGCATCGGAAAAGTTTTTTTTTTTTGGCTGTGTTGAAACGAAAAAGCAAACAAATAAACCAAGAAACGTAATTCAATGAAACGAATATTATAGTCGCCGCAAATAGACCAACATGATACGATGTATCACTGTATATTATTGAGTAAGCAGCGTATCGATCTACGTAAATGGATTAATATGAAAATTTTCAATTATTTATTGTCATCGACACCAATTATGTAATTTACAGATGGATACTAGCAGTTATTTGTCTTGTTTTTCAGCTCATTTAATTATAATCAAAAGTAGACAATGAAAAAAAGATATTCGAAAATTATACCGCTGACGTACGGAGAAACAGTGAAATAAATTAACGATTTGGATAAATAAACGTTCACCCAAATTTATCCTAATTAATTTGATTGGTACACAGAAATGTGATTTTTATACGTTCTCCTCTTTAAACGAATAAAATCCCTGCTAAACTCTGGTATCCTTTATCACTGATTCAGAAGTCTTAAAGAGCGATGCGCCAATGTCTGGAAAGACAGTGTGTGGGTGTTTTTCTGTGTGTTCAATTTATCAAAACAGTATAAATGTTTACGTCAATGCCGCCATTTTACACAAACAAACAAAAAAAGTTCCGTGGGTGGGTCAGTGTTTTGTATATTTTTTGTATTGTCGAGTGTTTCTTAAGAGTTTCAATTCCCAATTAATTCCGACTTTGATATTTCGTATGCGAAATCCAAGGGAGATTCATTCGTTTTTTGTGTATTGAAAACAGAGAGCTCAGGTACCGATTTTCCTATAATTTATTGTGATCGGAAGAGTCATATTCACGAATGATTTTTAAATGGATTTAACGGATGGTGGCACCAGTTACCGGACATGTACCCATTGTTCTTTCATTTAAAAAAAGACTATGAACGAACAGTAGGTGTCTGACTACTGGTATATGCCGCCGCCTTACTAAAACTTTTGAAGTAAGATTTCGGGAGCTTTTTAACATCTTTGTTATGCTATGTTAGGCTGTGTTGGCGTTACTGTAACTGTCATATGGAAACGTGTCTTCTTCATGAAACACTTGTGGCCTATAGCGAAACTGCGGAATACTAAACTGTTGGATGCAAGCAGTAAGTATATAAGAATTCTAAGAAGCTTCCGCAAGGTACGGTGAGATAGATCTAACCGAAGCGTACGTTACAATACTAAAACCAACGAGTGTTTGGCGTAATAAACCATCATTTTGTATGCACGTACTTTATGGACGTCATCTAACTTGAAAGGAAAAAAAAAAGTTTTTCTGGACAAAAGGAACGAAAGCGTCTAAACGGATAGATAAACATCGTAATCGAAAAGTTATCTTCTTTCGTTTGCACAACTTCTTTACGCACACTCGATTCCTTAGCTCGTGTTCGTACAATTTGTAACAATATAAAATTCTCATTCCATTAGCCGACCTACAAAACACGGTCATTATTTATCCCATTTACACGTTGGGAACACACTGATGGCATAACAATTTAATCAATTAATGCCCTGAATGGAAATGAAAATTTATATTGTAGACAGGAGCAATTATTTCCATTATTCCAGCAGACACTGTCGTTCTTGTTGGGTAATTTGTTATTAACAAAGGAGATTCGATAATATAAGTGACGTGGGTATGGGGTAATAATTGAGCTCGAATGAATTCGATTTTAAATCATACAGAGGTGATGCTATCGTAAAAACTACTTTCATGTCTTAACAGGTGCGGTTTGGTTATCTCCGATAAAACTAACTCTAAAATTGTACTCAATATCGACTTTAATTACCTGGTGAGAACCACGTGAACCTCTTCGTAGGTTAAATGGAGATCCTGGCAAGGACAGCGATGCCTATATGGGTGCATAGAAATTAAGAACATCTCAAAATTTTTGCTTTTAGATTTTTTGTTGTTTTTCTTGTTGGAATGGAAATTTTGTGTTTGAAAATGATTTCTTTTAACGGAATTTGATTTGATTTTTTTTTGTATATTTACTATTTTATGACAAATTATGTTGGCTTATTTATTACACTAATTTCAAGATTTGTTGCTGTTGGTCAGGAAAAAAAACATGTCAGTGTGTATTGGACAAGAAATATTTTTTTTGTTTCTTTGTAAATTATAAGTTAAAACCTACCTTATTTACACGTTGAAAGAACTATTTATGACTTTTGTATTCAAATTTAAATAATTTTTTTTTCAAGCAGAAAAAATATTGTAAAAATCAAGAAAAATTAAGAGAAAATATCTTGTAAAATACAGATTTAAAAATTAAAGAAACTTAGTCATGATTGATGAGAAAATGAAATTATTGATTGCGATGGAATAGAGAAGGGGAAAAGAAGTCAAGTTTGCATGTGGATGAAATTAGCACAAAAATGTTTAAAGCCTTTCAGAAACGGCAAACATATCGCGATATAAAACCATTAAATCTATTACTTCTGTTGTTCAAACTATCGCCTCGAGTTTCATACAAAATTTTTTACTTTATTAGTTTTAGCTGAAGTTTTGCTATATAAGGCGGTAGTTGTCAGAGCACATCGCTTTTAGTTATCGTCGATGTCAATAGCAAATGTAGTTACAACAGTACCCGAATAGAAACAAACTTTGGGTATTTTGAAAGTTTTATCGAATAATTTGATTACGCTGAGTCTGAGTATGACGAGTAACGACTTCCGGGCGCCTATTTTAGTATCTTCGACCGACTTTCTACAAAATGCCTCATTTTTCGAGAAAAGCCTCAATGTGACATATTGGTGTTAAGGAATCTCGCGCCGCGTCATTCACAATAATCCACAAAGTGACATCTTCCTTATACAAAATGTGTCAAAATGATAATTATTGTGAATGACGCGGCGCGAGATTCCTAGCAATCGACATATTTGCGTATAAATGTGATATCATTGAGAAGCTAAGGTAAGTACATCGAGTCCAGAAAGTTTTTATGGTCCTTAGATGGTTTGTTGGAACAGCAGTACTCCTCAACGGTCACAGTACCCCGAAAAATCGTTGATGCTGTCGTGGGATATTCGAAAATAGTTGGGAATAAAAAGCTGAAAATTTAGAATAGTTCGTCCCGGCAAGATTTGCAACAAGGGCTAGATGTTTATTTTCGAAATATTAATTCTTTTTGTGTTTTTAAGAGCTCTTGCACAATTCGGTTCAGGCAAAAATTAACTTAACGTCTATTCGGAAAGATCGCCCAGTTCTGTTAATTCTGAAAATTCCGAAAATTCTGAAAAAGTTCTGAATAATTCCGAAAAATTATTTCAGAATTTTTCTGAACTTTTTAGGAATTTTTTCAGAATTTTCGGAATTTTCAGAATTAAAATTCTCTAAAGTAAGCCCTGGTTTCGGGATAAGTTTGAATTTTAATAACGGTAATTTCGACCGTGAAATCAAAATTTTAATCGTGAAACTTTTCAGATATTTTTGCAATACTTTTTACGAATACGGACCCTCGCAGGTGCGGAGTAGCAATACTGGGCGATGCCCAAAGGTTCTTTAAAATTTCTCTTAAATTGCTACATCGACGTCTATTTGGGCTGCGTTCTACGAGCCTGACGCACCTTTTGATAGTCAGTCCGGTCCTGGCTACCCGCTATTCATTGGCGCAAATTAAAGGCAAACATGGGTGGGTATCCACACCGTTCCAGTTTTGATGAGTTTGAACATACAATTTCTAGACCATTAAAAAAACAACACAAAAGCTTGCTGCTAACCTCATCCACATGTCATTTAAGACGGAAACATAAGAAATTAATTAGGTGTAATATCGGTGCGGCAAAGCTAATTAAGTAATTGAGCTTAAGATGTTCATTTATCTTTTCATAATTCAGAAATATAAGTAAATAAATTGTCATAATTTGTCATAAAATTGTTAAAAATAACAATTTGTCTAAGCACACGAACTAGGTTCTTGTTTATTAATTTTTCGATTTTGTTTTTAGTTCATTTTTATTTCATTCAAACAAAAGCCAATTTATTGTATATGATCCGGTGATTTCTTTCTTCGTTTTTTGTCATATTGTATCTAATATTTCCATATTTTATGTCAAAAATAAAATAAAAAAAAAAAAATTAAACTAAAAAGCTATTGGCGCATCGATCTGGTAAATGGTTGTTCGTGAAAATACTAAACAAACAAATGGATGGAATGGAGGACTGTAAACATAATATGACTAACTATAGTTTCAATAAAAGCAAGACTATAAAAAACGGATGAAAATGTTCTAAGTGGATTGATATTTAATTGTTGCTGTTTTGTACAGCCTTTACATTCAATCAAATCATCTTGCCAGAGTACTTTCATGGTGGGATGATTATGGTGTCGTTCAGAAATTTAAAATGGTCGCCGAGAATGAAAGGAGAGATGAAATCCCACAATTAAAATACTAATAAAACTACCTCAAATCCAATGGTCCGGGCGAATATTGATTTGGAAAACTATTAATGTTCCATCTCGCCTCCTATTTAGGTAATATCGTCCCATGATTTAGTCTACTCATTCGTATGACCTTGAGTGTTCTGACCAACACTAATTTGAATAGTTAAATGTAGAAACAGCTACATCAGCGAATTATAAGAAAAATTAAATTTTCGTTCATTTAGCGTCGTTTCAAAATAGCGGACGTTGTCGATACAGTGAACGACATCTCAAATGTCTCACTGTCATTTTTTTCAGAGAATGTCATTGTGAATTTGCAATGACACACTAAATTTCTCAGAAAAATTTGACAGTGAGACATTTGAGATGTCGTTCACTGTAGCAAATTTTGTTGACAGTTTAAAACAAAAGAAAAAATCGTAAGTCCATTAGCCCATAGAGGCGCTACAGTACTTCATTATTTGCGTTGAAGTTGGTTCACAAAAATAAAGAACGCTGAACGGAAATGTAATAGAATTACACAAAAATCTATTACATTTCCCAACACATACATTCGAAACGGAGCTAAATGAATGAAATATTCATTTTTCTTATAAGTCGCTAATGTGACATGTCTCGTTTCTGTATTTCACTCTTCAAATGTGTAACTAATTTATGGATACCTTTTGTTCGAATGTTAGAATCAACTTGTAAAACCCGCTAGAAATTCTAGCTTAGAATTCATGAAACTGGGATATTTGTTGTTTAAAAAGAAAAATTACATTTGTAGCCTAAGGATTCTGTTTCGTCTAGTTTGACTAAGCAGGTCATCGTGACTTTCTCATCACACAATCATTTACACTACAGAGAATAATGGGCAATAATAAATCTCTGATACTATCTGCACAAGTTAAATTTAAGGAGCTATATCTTTCCAGAACAATCGAGACGTAAGTATGTGACATTGGACAACATCAACAAATTGTGTTCACTGGGCAATACTTATGAGCATAGTAAGGTTATAATTATATTAGTCTGAAACAAGACTATTTAGTGCCTAAAACAGAAGTGGAATATTTCAGGACGACCTCGGACCTAACACTGTTATGAATAAGTTGTTGACATGAAAAAAGCTTCTAAATAGAGTTCCATTTTAAATAACTGTACGCATTACGTAACATGAGCATGAGGAAGTATAAATCTGACTTTTGCATCCAACAAAAGTCGAGGTTTCGACTACTCAAACAAATTTTAAGTGAAGTAAACTTTCGGATGAAAATTTCAATTTTACTGCTGCAGCTGGGATTATTTCAATCTTTCTACTTTGGACGATCTTTTGGTCATTCAAAGAATTCGTTTTCGATTTGATGATTGTAGGGTAATCTACCGACAACAATAAATGGAATGTTTTCGAAAACTATAAAATTCGACAACGGATGCGACACTCGAAAATATTTAATCAAAAGAAAAATAAATGAGTCTGAGCTGAGCATGACCACAAAATAACAAACGATAATGCGATGTAACTCTTACGATCTAAATTCAATTACAAAATGATCATGCAATGAACGTTTTACGGCTGAAATATATACGTTACGATGTGATATTGGTCTTACTCTTCTAATTGTTTATCAATTGTCGCATGACGACTTTTAGATATTCCGTCGACGTCGACACGAGTTGGATAGTATATACCCCGCAGAATTTATTTCCATTTTCAACTACCAAATTAGGTACTTCTTTTCGACATAATGTCGTTCAAACAGACCATCAATATTTATTTAAATGATCTGCAGTGCCTTTTTAGACACTTCGAGTCGTGTGCCAAATAACTATTTATAACCGCCAACGTACACATCTTATAAAATGGAGACACAAGTCGTACTCTTATTCAGCGAGTCTTTGTTTGTGGGTCGCAAATTGTGCACGTTAGGTGTCAGTCACGAAATACGCAAAGGGAGAAGGTTCCGACTCCGACAAAAGCGGACATGTCAAAGAAATTCGAAACTTTTCCAATACATTTTTGCAAGCACAGGTTAGCTGTCAAGAATTCACAATTTTTTGCGTGCGTACTTTGTGAATGGTCCCTTATTTACCGACTTATTTTGTATATGAGAACGCGGTCATGTCTACAATTCATTCAGCTGGTTAGTAGTTTGAATCAACGGATAAGATCACGGAATACGAATCTAGTACTTCAAAAGAGTTGTTCAATATATGGGTAAGGTCGTAAAGCAAAATCGACTCAGATTCGGCAGAACTTTGGAAGTAGTTATGTCCGCACATAAGTGAGCGTGACGCAGGTACTCTCCTACATTTCTATTTGCTTTCAATCGTAAAATTTTAGATTTTATTGTCAATTTCACTTGAACGAAACCCCCACTCCGCAGTGATGCAATTTTATTTATCATCCAGACAACAACGTAATTTTTGTTTTTATTAAATGAATGATGTCGTGGTTTATTATACTACGAGATGAGATTAACAGAAATAAAATTTTATGTCGTGCTCAAAGTATGACGGCTAGACACTTTGACTCATATTATTTGGCGATTATGATGACAAAATGTTAATTTCAATGTGGTTTCACTACTGGCTCAATTTAAATCGAGTCAAAATGTCCACAAGTTAATTAATCAATGGCTGAGACTGCGAATGTTTTTGATACTTTTCTTTTCAATGCATTGCATGTAATCGTGGATCTATTTACAATACTAACTAAAACGAACGGGTGATTTTATCGAACGAATTCAATTCATTATTCTTTTCGATTGATTAATTAACGGTCTCCCTTTGCTTCATCAAAGCCTAAAGAAAAAAATGTTGTACGTGCGAAAGCATTCAACATACTTACCGCGCTCACTTTTCGAACTTTGGCTGCATTTGTGCCAGATGCAATAGCATATGGTGCTGGTCTTTGCATTTCGCTCACCGACTCCAATCCTTCGCTCCGGATGGACATTTTCTCCTTGTTGTTATCGTCATTCCCTTTCTCTTGGCCCACAAACAGTTCATAGCTGAGGCACGATATGTCGGATGGACTTTTGGCCATATTTTGCATATTACTCTGTTCATTGTTTGTTTCCAGTGCATGGGCCGCCTGAGCCTGTGCAGCTTGAGCAGCTTCCTGTCTTGCTGCTTTGGCTGCAGCTGCCTCTTCCGCTTCCTGTGGAACGATAACACGCAAACATTAGTGGAAAATATTTGGAATGGCTACTGAGGAAAGCTATGTCCGTTGTTAGATCAGTTGCACGGAACCGATCGTTTTAGGTAAAATAAAAAACGTAAAAATGCGAACGTTTCCTAACCACTATTCAAGTAAAATTCTCTTGATAACGAAAGACATCATCTTTTTAGCATCTTAAATTTAAATAAATTCACTGAATTCATTCGCGGGGACAGTCCTTCAAAAAACTCAAACTACAGAGTCAAGCCGTAATGTTTCCGATTTCAACAAATTTTTGAGCCATCCTCCGTTTCCCCAAATACTTTTATTTTGTCTGAAAAATATGTTGCTCAACTAATGGCTTAGAAGTTCATTTAATTGGAAAAAGTTTATATTTTCAGCGAGTTTAATGAGCTTAATCGCTCTTATACATTCACAATTTGTGAACGAAAAAAAAAAAAATCGATGAGACCGTAATTCGTACAACTGCTTGCGCTATTTTTGTTAAGGTAACAATTTCGTTCATATGGCACGATATGTGAATGTTCGTTGTGTTGAATTGTAACGCGGTTGGTATTAAATAAACATTTTTTTCCTCGATGAAAATGCTAGGTCTCATTGAATTAGGATAAAAAAAACAGAGCGACTGCCAGTGACAATAAATTTCGTGGTAACAACATAGTTGGAACACGATTTCTCTTCTTTACGAGGAATATTCCAAAGCATACCGGAAACATATAATATCGACAATTGTGGTGTTTGGTGCATAGGGTATAGGGTGTATATGTATATATACCAATTTGTGTATAGATATCGAAATACCTCATAAAACTATAAATTAGCTTTCAAATATTGTTGTCTTCGACTTACCTTTATTGCTTCCGATTCAGCAGCCTCTTCCTCTTCCGCTTTCTTTTGGAGTTCGTCGTACGACATAGCTACAATAGCCAAAATCAAATTGACAAGATAAAATGATCCTAAAAAGATGATAACGATAAAAAACAGCATGTGCCATGGACCAGCTGAGCGAAGAACTAATTGGTATAAATTTTCCCAGTAATCCTGGGTCATCAGTCTAAAAGCGGATAAGAAAGCCCAACCAAAGGTATCGAAGCTTGTATATCCATAGTTTGGGTTTGGACCGAAACCCTGCAGACACATATAACCTTCGTCACACTGTCCAGCACCAGATGAATTCCCACACACTGGCATATCACCAGTTTCCGTTTTGTACCAATTACCTGGTGTATGCAAATAAAATGACAAAACGGTGTGAAATGAATTCAAAACTGATCAAGCCGCTCCGTCACTTACTTTCATTTTTCATAAAGGCTGACCAATTCTCATCGGTTAAATTACCCCATGAGCCGTCCAGTGGAAATCTTCGAACACATTTCTGTGTTAACACACCCATGTAGATTTGTAGGCCCATCAGAGCGAATACGGACAACGAAAACATAGTTAAAATTATCACATCTCGAAGATTTTTTACAGACTCGATGACAGCGCCGACAATGGTTTTCAGGCCTGGTACGATGGCCACGGTTTTCAGCGCTCGGAGTACACGAAACGTTCTCAGAGCTGCCAAGTTGCCCAAGTCGATACCCATCGTCACATAGCTGCAAAACAATAGAATCGTTTTAGTTATCCATTGTGGAATTGTGTTGTGTATGTGTGGGATGGTATCGTGCAAGAATGGTATATGGGAAAGAGTGAATGGCATGATGATCCGTCCGAAGTGATATACCGGTATTTTAGTACAACTTGTAGCTTCTAGTACGAAAGAAGGGATCTGGTATCGTTCCGTTTTCCCACAGATTCGTCCCATATTTAATTACGATCCAAAAATGTTCCAATGGAATCTATTTTCTGATCTAAAGAGAGATACAAGTTTTTGAAAATGACCGGATAATGCTTGAGATTCAGAAGGTAAAACACAGTTTTCTCATAAAATCCACTGTTTACTCCAAAACCAGACAGAAGTATATATAGCAGACCTGTTCTACTCTCACAACAAACGATCTTTTAGCCTTTTTCTCTGTCTATAAAATTAAGGATATAGCTAGGTAAACACACGTCTAGTTCCAGCCTATTTACTTTCTGTTTCGTTATATTTCCGACAACAGCAATAATAGTCCCTTTGTCACAGTGTATGCCTTTGCGTTTCTGCCCACTCGACCTATCTCGCACACACACACGGTAGTCATTTATTATTGAAAGGATTCGATAATACCTAAAACATTTTGTCGTAATGTAGTCAATGAAATTACAGAAGAAAATTTATTATTAAACGACCGACGAAAGTTTTGAGACAAGGACACGGAGCTGAATGGACCCCCTTTTATTCGCCACCCAATGTTCAGTTATGACAACCTAAATAAATGTGTAAAATGTGTGGCAGAGAAAAAGAAAATATTTATTTTCATACGCACAAAGTGTTATGTCTCCTCCGGTCGTTTTGTATAACCATAAAAACCCTTCCGTGCCTTTGTTTCAATATGCACACACATTTATCGAAGAGCGAGAGGGGAGATTTAACCTTTTCACTGCCAGTATTCGAAATCTCGTTGAAATACTGATCTTAGTCAAATTTTATTTATTGAGTCAAAGTAATGCACGTATAAAGCCATGTCATAAAGAGCGTTATGTGTGTTACAGCACACAAAATAATTTCTATTTCAGCGAGATTGCCTGTTGCGATTTCATTGTTATTGTAAGAGATAAATACCTTTCTACGTGAAATGGTTGTAGCTTTTAGTATTTCATGTTTGGCAGAAGAAAATTAGAATCACAATAAATGGCTTGAAATCGCCGAAAGCATTCCGGGCATTAAACTCTGTCAAAGTGTTTATTCATGTTGACATCTGTGACAAGGAGCTTCAACTTGTATAGTACGGATCCCTGAAGCAAAATATTTTTTGTTAAGGGCGGGGATTATTTCTGGTAGACATTCTAACCGATAGCGGACTCAATTTTTTCAATAGGCTCGTTTTTAGTTACACTTTGTGTTAATCTTTCGACCAGCTATGCTGTGCTGTTACAGTATTGCTTTGAGGTAGGGTTTCATTATTTTCTAGTTCTAGTTATAGTCTAGACTCTTTTTAGGACATAATTTTCCCAAATTTTCATATTAAGGAAAATTCTGAAAAATTCAATAAATTTTTTTTGTGTGAAAATTGAGGAAAATGTGGGAAAATTCAGGAAAATTGGGGAAAATTCAAGAAATATTTTTTGCTGAAAATTGTTGAAAATTTGGGAAAATGTTGAAAGATGAAAAACCTTTAAGCTCTATGACAGCCAGGGCATCAGAAAAACTTACATTTGACTATCTAGTGTAGTGAAACACAGAAGAAGAATTAGACTTAGTCCTCACAAAACAAGCGTGGAACAGACTCTCCGCTCCGGGAGAACCACTTTCAAAATAATGATCGCGTGAAAGTCGATATCGATTTTGCTCTATTATTCCTCATGCAAATTATTGTACTGCTAAGCACGGGGAAAAAGTGTTTAGCATGCAATATTTTAAGATCAGTACCGTACAGTACGTGTCTGTAAATGCAATTTTAAAAATAGTAAATATTTCTCGAATCTATTACTTGATTTGATCGAAGTATTTTCGTCAGACTGAAATAGAATCTATCACTTCATTCCAGTTGTTTTAACATATGTATTGCAACATTGCCATATAAGCCGCCGGTAGTCAGAGCTCATCGTATATGTTTTGCCGTTTTGGCTGTACTTAAAAGCATCACAAACTTTTGTAGATGGAAATACCAACTTGGAAATAGAACCAACTTGATACAAAAGAACTAGTTTTTATGCGACATTTCCCACCTTGCCCTCCACTTTATTGTCTTTTTTCAGCCGAAAGTTCAAAGTTTCAATGAACGACAACAATTATCTATACACACACGTAAATAACGTTAGAAGGCTTGGAGGTTGGTGAACCTTTCCAGTGCTTTTCAATTTAATAATTCAAGCGTTGACTACCGTACTATTATGTAAAAAAAAAGAAACCCGGTATACCATTTGGTGCTGTACGTATTCATCTCAAGTTATATTTTTTACGAAGAATATGTTCAAATTTTCCGGGCCAGCGAACACAACAAAATCTAAAATATTTCATATCCCCAGAAAACATTTTGAAATATTATTTTCTTTCGGGTATTACACACCGTCTCTTTTTTGTTGTTGTTGCTGCTGCTGTTGTTGTTCGCGAATGTGTAAATGTAAAAGTCAACCTGATGTTTATGCGTGTAACCATCCGAAATTTTCCCTGGCATAATAGAGACATCCATTATGGATGGAATGCGATAAACAACTATCTCCCCACACCATTTTTTTTTCGTTCTTTCTACAAAATAATAAACCCAAGGAGGAGTGATAAGCTTTATATTATGTCTATGCAAATTGGATTTTCGGCTAGATCCTCCGGAACGACATTTGCCGAAACAATGTGTATTTATATCGCATCATCAATCATCTTAATGTTTGCATAACAAGACGAATAAAATGGATAACGTTTTACTGTCGTCTTGCATCGTCAATGCGGACTTATCAGCAATGAAGTAGAAAATGTTTTTTTTTTAGAAAAATGGCTGCAATCGTTGCCCTTAGCACACTTAGGAGTGCAAGTTAAAGATATGATTTCACCAGTGTGTGTTTGTTAATCTTTGAAATTTCGAAAAGCTTTCTGAAAAATTGTCAAAATTCTGAAAATTTAAAAAAGCTTCATAAATTTGGAAAAATAGCGAAAACGTTAAAAAACATCAGAAAATTCGGAATAGCTGTCTGAAAATTTGGAAAAACGTCGGAAAGAGAAACTTCTGAAAATTTGGAAAATTTGGAAAGTTTGGAAACCTTCGTAAAATATTGGAAAACTTAAAAATGATCCCTGGATTTTCGTTGATAACTTACCACTGTACCATTCCTTTAAATTTACAATTCTCGATAAAATATTATCTGGTGATTACTACTCCTACATTTCCTTTTTCATTTTCAACAACAACGTCGTCACTCCTATCTTAATGTGCGAAGAATCCCCAACCCAATAAACCGCTTAACACCCAACCATTATGTCCTTCCGTTGTTTACTTTTATTTAATAAATTGAACATGAAGAAAATCTACTGTCGAGTCCGGAAATTACTTTCAATGTTAATTAGAAAACGAATAATGGCGAGGAGAGTGCATAGAGAATTCATTTCCAACAAAATTGCCCCAACGTATTGAAAAGTTCTTTTATTTATTAAGAAAAAAGTTGTCAATTGAAACGACAATTTTAAGTAGGAAATTCAACTATAATCGGATTATCCCTGATCTGACCTATTTTATGCAAAGTAAAATCTCGGAAAATCGGTGTAATTTACAGCACATAATGTGCTCTCGATTTCACACTCGATTCTCAATTAACCCGAAAAGATTTTATCGAAACTACAATTTAAGTGGGTGACACACATTTCTAATTTCCATTAAGATATAGTCTGCGATCAAACTGTTCCACAAACATGTCGTTCATTTTGTTTACAATCGATGCTCTTCATAGTAAATTTGATTAGAGGATTTTAGATAAACCAAATCGAACTTTGCATGTGTCAATTGGCTTTCGATTGCCTCTTTGAAGAGGAAAAGATGATTTGTGCACAAAGAAGCCGTATTCAGGTGAAGTAAACCTATTCATTGGTTGCACGAGTACATTTGGTAGCTTCTAAACAGGGGACAGATAGGAAGACTTTTTCAGCGAACAATATGAATTTTTCACACGCTAAATTGTGTTATGTTTGTCAGACGGTGTCTGCTCAACTCTGATAAGGCGGATATTTTTGTTAACTTTTTTTCTCATTTAAAATCATCAAAAGTGGTGGGATCTCAGCAACTAAAAATTGCTCATGAATACGGTCTTAGAAATTCTTTTTCTTTTTTAAATGCTGCTATTCACAGTGTCCAGCCCGTGGTTCTATGAAAGATTCGTCAAGGCTTTAAGTTCAAGCTGCCCAGAGCTTTAACGAAATTTCTTCCAAGCCTCAAGATCCAAGAAATAATTTCGATCCAGCCATTACACTTAACCTGTTACAGACAGCTGTCATCGTTATCCACAACGACAGCAAGAATAAGCGACAAGTTCTAAGTAATGCGTTTTTATATTAACTATATAATATAGCAAAAAGGACGTTCAAAACAAATGAAGTAAAAGATTTCTAAAATCAATCTTTGAAAATCTTCGATCAAACGAAGTAATAGTTTGAAAAGCTCGCCGTCTGTGACAGGTCAAATCGTTTAGTGTCTGTTGACTCCACAGGGTTAAACCTATTCAATTGAAAAATCATCCCAAAAATATACATTGAGTTGCACATCAACGATTGTGTTTTTGGAAATTGATTTTACTGTCTGACCCATATACTAGATTCCACAAATTAAATCAAATAAAAAACCAAAACAAAAAATGCTTTTCAATGTCCTACACTTGATGTGTGTCTTCCATTATTTGGGCTAATGGTACGTTAACTCAAGTTAAACCCCATCAGTCAATTAAAATTACAATGTTTAGCAGCAAAGTGGAAAAAGGTACCAACATTTCGAGTTGTATCCCAATGTATTATATATTTGTCCCGATATGTCCATTTAACATGGATTGCAGTAGCACTCCATACCATCGAAAAAAATAGAGTCAAGTCATGTAAAGGATAAAATGCCATACATACATTTCCGACCGAAACGTTTTCTTCTACACGTTTTTCGTTCATAAATCCCTCAACAACCCACAGACTCAATAGCGTACATTACATTTATACCACACACAACTAAACAAATATAATGCCGCTTTTCTATTGATTTGTCCTTTTTAGCTCTAAATAGTCCTGGTGTGGAAAACCGTTGAACGTGTTTGTGTGTGTGTATGTGAATGATCCGTTTTTCCATTCCCACCACTCACACATGCTCAACACTTCTCGCTCGATTTACTAAATACAACCGGAGAGTGTAGTTGTTTGGTGCCTTTTCTGGTTTATAACATGGATTTTAATGTAGGTCATAGGCGGGAAAAAAATGTGTCTGCCCGTTTTCTTAATACTGTGTGGAGGGCTTTACATTATATGATATAGATTTTGTTCTAACTCTGTGTTATAGAGGGTATACAATGTGTATAGATTGTGTGTGATGTATATACTATTATGCACAGTACGCAGCATGTATCACTGTGAAAACATAATACGATTGCATGTCCTGGGTCGATTTTACCGAACTATTATTTTTTTCAATATTTAAAATTTAAGGCTTTTTTGCGGTAGGTTGAAGCACGAAATGATATTCAGAAAGAAGAACGAAAACGAAAGATTCGAATGTTGCTGGTTGGGTTTTGTGTGGATGGTATAATAAACGTGTATTAACGAGGCATTATATTTTTAGGAACATTAAAAAAATCCGAAAATAATAATAGCCTTTCACGTCTAAAAGTAGTCATACACTCTGACGCGACGGGCGGGCTTTGTGTCATTAATGAAGTGAGGAATGGAAATTATTTATTCTTTTCGTATCGATCACATATAATGACGGAATGACGGACAAAGCTTTTCTTTTTGTTACCAATTTGAATCGGCTTTTTCTTGTAACAACAACGAAAAAGTGCCAGACGCAAACGATGGCATTTAATGCAAAGACAGGAAGTAAAATCTGTCGGGTGATAAGGAACACAATATCGTGGCACACAAGGAATACTTCCACGAATAGCTTTCATTCAAGAAGGATTTCAGATTGATGCGGGTCTGTTCCGACAAAAACGACGTCTCTTCAAATACGAAACGGAACATTTACGGATGAATTCAATTACATCAACATGTGAAGTCTCCCTGCCGGTTTCACTCTGATTGACTGAATTTGATTTATTTTTATGAAGTGGAACTGAGGACACACAGTGCAAATATTCTCTTAGAACGGGCAAGGGTTTTGCGGAGAAATTATTAAATCTGTTACTTCATTTGTGTAAAGTATTTCATAGTTACATAGTTACATTTGTTACATAATCTAACACAAAAGAATCTGTCGCTTCAACATTTTTTTCATTCACTTCGGACGTTGGTATATAATAGAACACTAGCCGGAGCTCATCGCTTATTTTTGTTTTCGTTCTCCATAACAGATAACTGATTCTGTAGGTTTTTCAATAAATGTTTTGCCTCTTTCTTGTTTGAATGAATTTTCACGTAGACGAAGAACTAAAGGAGCTAAGTGCGCGACGGCCTTAGTCTTGCTCCTGTTCCTTTGTTGATGAAAATTTCACATTTATCTCGATAAATTTTTGCGTAATCAAAGTGAAGGAGAGGTTCGAACTTCGCCAGTTTTTGCGAGCGTAGCTAGTAAATCACCCCCAATGGCTCCCCCATCGGCAGGTAAGTGCTTGTTCATGGACTGATAATTCATAAATCAAAAAAAAGGAAAGCTTTTTCTTGCAAATAATTCGCTTCAAAATAAACATTAAAATTGACAAATTTGTTCCCATTTTACCAAATATTCCTGCAATCATCAATACTCGAGACCAATCAGTCGACAAACGTTTTTGACAAACCGCAAGGAAACTTCGTAGTTTGTGGGTTGTTGCTTCGTATGGACATTGAAATAATTTAGAAATATTTGCTCCAAGTTGAATCGGAAAATCGACCAAATCACTAGAGAAATGATGAAGCTTATCCCCAGAATAATCAACAACATTTTCTTGATGTTAATCGATTTGGGGATTTTTTCCGCTTTTTCGGCTTGATGGACTTTCGGGCAGCTATAATCAGTTCTTTCGAAAATAACAATATCGTCTGTATCCCCATCAATCTTTAAATCGTTGAGCGAGGTGTTTCCATTATCACCGCGAGTGAACTCATGATTTTGTGATAAATTGTCACTACAATCAGTAGAAGATAAGCGATTCTTCACATCATGTCCAACATCTTCGCGTTTCAGATCGCTTTCTTCGTTAAAATCTAATCTTCGGCCACCTGTTCCACCCGTCCACACACTAAGCTTGTCATCGTCAACGATAAACGTCCCCGATTTTCGACTTCTCAGGGTCGCAGAGGCATCGCCAGTTAATGAATATTTTGGATTACTGGCTTTAAGGTTCTCGAAGAACGGCACCTTTTTCGAATTCTTTCTTAAAATTTCAGTCCCAGCCGCAGACGGTTTCTGTTTCAAAATCTGAAATTCTAGTATTGAAGAAACTGGCAGTAATATGTCGATGAACCAAATTAACTCACGTGGTCTTTAAGGGGCAGATTTCTCAACCATTTTTCGGTCTTCTTCTGCGATAACAATTTCATAGCCACATCGCTACAATCCTTTTCAATTTCACTACCACCTTTCTTAGGTCTACAGATGGGAACAGGTCTTTGTGGTTGTCCAACCTCAGCGACCTTTTTCTGCTCATTTGTTAAGCCATTCAACCTATTGATCGAACCGAAAAAATTCACATTGCCAGCGCCGGTCGTTCTAATGTTTCCCTGTCCTTCCCTTTTGTGTGGGTCGAACGATTTCGCCGGGCTGCAGTTTGTCATACTACGTATTGACTGGAGTTGTTTTGAAGTTAAAATTGATAAGTTTACTAAGTCTTCGGTATGCGTTGAAATAATTGATCGAACTCATAGGTTTCAGTGTTTGAACTTTGAACGGCGATAAATCAATTAAAAGTTCATGGAGTCGACAAAAAAGGTTTTTAAATAATTGAAAGCACTACCTAAGTTTGACGGGAAGAATACACATATTGAAATACACTTATAAATGACTATTTTATCTACATAAAATCTAGCTATAAATAATTGAAAACCTATTAGGTATTTAGTGGTATTAGAGGTTATATTACGTATTGTTATACTCTAGCAATAATTCTATCGGCTAAAAATAAAAATATCTTTTGTTTAATACACTTTGACATTAACGGATCTAAAAGTGGATATCCTGTGTACGTAATAACAACTTGTTTGTCGAATCATTTTTACTGATTAGAAACGTTTATTTTCGTCATTTACTATTTGGCTCGTAATTCATTGGAGCGTGGTAACAACACACCAAACGATTAGGACATTGAAATGATGAACGTAAATTTAGACATGGAACCTTTAAGAAACGGCAAAAGTGTATAGCGATATTATCCGTAAATCTGCTACTTCGTTTGTATAAACCTTCGCCTTGTATTTAAAACAAAATCTTTTACTTCATTTGATTAACCATTAATTTTACTAATAAGACTACACGAATTGTAGGTCATAGCATATTTTTGCCAATAATGTCGATAACAGATGATTAGCCGTTTGATGGATCAAGGGTATCAACTTCCATTAGAAACTTTTTTGTGATTCGACGTTTCATCAATCCATAAATATCATTCAATATGTTTTGGCCTCAAACAGCCAGATTAAGGTAAATGTGAAAGGTCATTTATGCGTATTATTCTAAACAAATTCAAAATCTACCACGATCACGCTCACGAGCACGATCATGACACAAGGAATAGAAAAAGGAGAAAAAGGATTATCGAGACGAAGAAAAGTACCACTCCCAACCTTACATGACACTGCAGGACATAAATGGAGTAGTTATGATTCGACAACTACCGACCTCAAAATGTCGATGATACGATTATCATTTTGATACATTTTGTTCGAACATTAAATAAATAAAATTTCGGACAATGATCTCGGAGTATTATCGTTGTAAGGACTCCTAATTTGTGTGTACGGAAGTGTATTTACCTCACATGATTACATAATACTATTAGTACGGGTCCATGCCTTTGTAAAGCCATAAAAATAGTGCAAATTATAGTAGAATGGTGTGCTTTGGACCAGTGATTAATATTGAAACGTAGATTTTAAAAACAATTACTAGCCCTTAAAAAACCCACCCTTAACCCCTCCACCCCTTTTCAAAGTTTTCTGTGCAGAGGCAACTTTAATGAATTATTGTGAACTGATTGCTTCATCTACCTTAGTGATATATAGCTCAAATGAAAGAGGAAAGTTCAAGCTTTTTTTCAGGATCCTAAAGTTTTCCGATTTTCCACAGATTTTCCAATTTTTCTTCAGTGGTAGTTTTTAATTTGAAGGTTAAATTTAAATATCTTCAAAATTTTGTTCTGAAAATAAAAATTTCTTTTTGGAGTATTGTTTAGTATTTAATTCGCCACCACTTTTCCAAAGAAACCACTTTCAGATTTTTCCAAACGTAGCGGCCAGCTGCTATTGTGTTAAATTTGAGCCACTGAAGAAAAATTGGAAAATCTGTGGAAAATCGGAAAATTTTGGAAAATTTTAGGATACTGAAAAAAAGCTTGAACTTTCCTCTTTCATTTGAGCTATATATCACTAAGGTAGATGAAGAAATCAGTTCACAATAATTCATTAAATTTGCCTCTGCACAGAAAACTTTGAAAAGGGGTGGAGGGGTTAAGGGTGGGTTTTTTAAGGGCTAGTAATTGTTTTTAAAATCTACGTTTCAATATTAATCACTGGTCCAAAGCAAACCAATCTACTATAATTTGCACTAATTTTATGCTATGGACCCGCACTATATATGATGTTTACGTCGTTATCACCGACATCATCATTATCGACAATCAATGGCATGACAAATATCTAGACTAATGGAAATTGATGGAAATTGAGGCTACTAAACGTACGTATTATTCGGTTATTGTTTCGGCTTCATTGTTTTGGATGCGTTGGAAGTGTAGGCCTTTGTTTGTCATTGTTGGCTGTATTTCGATGTGGCCTTGGAAAAAATGGGGATTGAGTAAAGGGATTTTTTGATCCTAGGTTTGTAATGTGAATCTGTGTTTTTTAGCGCTCGGACTCAGTAGCCCACGCCACCCAGAAGCTAGATACGGCTCTGTGTTTGAATGCATTAATCGTTGCCATAATTAGCCAAATATAGAAATGTGATAAGATCCCAAGTCGATCTAATGATGTTACCATATTAGGATAAACGCTACATTACGCTTCTACATTTCTGTGCACAAATAAATTATCAAGTACAGAAGTTACAAGTGCTTAACGTTTTCCGGTGTATCTGTGTAATCATAAATGTGTTTGCCTGAACTCTAACTATGTTGTTCCAATTAAATTGAGTCCAGTTTAAGGAGCAAGTTTTTTTTAATTTATTTTCAACAGTTTGCAGAAATTTAGGTCATAAGTAAAGTCATGTCAGAGGGCTTTTAAAATAGTCGTTCGGTTAACTGAAGTGGGGAAAGATGAAATTACGTAGGAACTAAGGTTACTAAACTGTTGGTTTAAATTTTTCTTAAATATACGTTTTGATGTTTGGAGAACAAAAACAATAAACGGTTGACTCACTATAATATCTTCGATTTTATCAATGAAATCTAAATGAAACATGGATAAAATTTGCTACTGAAACTACTAGCTACAAATTGATTGTATTTGTACACAGTTTCTGGAAGAAAGTGGCAGTTTTTCATAATATTTTCAACGTTCTGGGACATCTACTCCTTCATCCACAGTTTTTTTTGCATAAAAACTACAACTTTCTTTCAGCAATTTATTATAACACTCAGAAAAAAGTAACTGTATGTACTGGTCAGTGACTATGAGAATAGTCTAATTCCAATATTATATGATGCAGCAGCCCTAGTAGACAATTTCTAATCACGGTGTCAGTTCTCCCATATTCTCTGTCGCACATTAAAAGTCATATCAAAGACAAGGCTATGGAATAACTCCACGGATGCATAGTGGCATCCTTGTCTTGTACATGAAAAAATGGATGAAAGAGTGACAGAAAATGTAGGCAATATAGGGAGAGAATACATTTTTGTGCCTAAAAATTGCCAGTTACTTTTTTCTCAGTATCGTTCTTATCGCAGAAGTAAACCAGCTCAATTTGCTTGGTCAGATAAAAATCGACATGCATATTGTGCTGCTTCAACTCCTGCTTGGATGATGTAATGAAACTATTTCTAAAAGTTTGTTGTTGTTGTTGTTGTTGTTCTAAGACTTAAAACTCACGCTAATGCTATTACTACGAAGTCCAGCCAATTCCATGCATCTCTAAGATACGTAAACGGACATAAAATGAAACCTCGAGCCATCACTTTAACAGCTGATTCAAATGTGTAGATTCCGGTGAATATCACCCTAGAAAAATTTGTTAGGTTTTTCGTGTTTTTCATCAAATGTTTTTTTTCTATTAAAATTAAAAAAAAAGGTTTTTCTTTGTCTCAGGTGCAAACTGATATGTACTTTCGCGCCTCTAAGAAGCAGGAAAATGTATTTGTGACACCTTTGACATGTAACGTGTCTTTACGCAACTCTGATCAAATAATTTTTTCTTGACATGTGTGACTTAAGACTCGGAACAGATGGTTCATTTTCATTTTTCATATTGAACTGAAATTTTTCCGATCTGGAAATGTGGATCTGACTCAAATCTGAGGTCTGATTAAACCACACCGACAAAAAAGAATTTAAATTCTTACCTGCAGCAGGTAACTTTGTCTCCAGGTAATCTAGAATAGCTGCTACGGCTGTATATTTTGTATGAGGCGCTACAGCTGTGGCAGCTATTCTAGATTACCTGGAGACAAAGTTACCTGCTACAGGTAAAATTTTCAACTCTTTTTTGTCAGTGCAATGTCAGGCTGAATGACCTGAAAATTTGTAGAATTAAATTTTTCTTGATTCGGTGCCAAAAGAGAGCGAATTTTCCTCAAAATCCCTTTTCATGAAAAGTTGTATTTGTATTGTACGGTTTCTTTAGGAACATTCACTTCGCTGGGTCCACATCCACAATGACCCAAATTCGCGAAATTGTCTAAAATCAATCGTCCAAGACATGTTCCACTCATACAAACACAATGCTAATACGCCTTCACAAACTCGCATTCGTATGATAGAGGTAAAACCGTATATGTACGTATAAGCAATGTGATTGTATGAGTAGACCAGCTGGTAAAACAGTTGAAGCAAATTTAGATATTAAAAAAATTTAAGGTACTGGCTCTTTAGTTTTTGATTAATTTGCAATTTTCACGTTCAACACTACATTCTGTGTTGAAAAAATTTGTATATCGGACATAAATATGTTCGATTTATGTCCGCTACGCGTCGCACCATGTGTTGCAAATCGCCAATTGTGTGAAGTTTTTACAGATCACTATAAAACTTTTCATATTTCAGATTGCATCAATCAATACAATTTTTTGGTTTCAGCTCAGATTTTTGTCGAGCCAAATTCAGATCAGCTTTTTTTAGATCCGTGTAATTGTAGCCTTTGCCTTTAACTCGGTCAAAGCACACACGTCAAAAAAAATAGTGGATTACGTTTGGAACATTTTATTTTGCCAAGTGTGGCACACAAAGCAGGATACAAATTTCCAAGTAATTATGTAAGTTAATTTACTTAGTTTGCTCTCGGGAAATGAGTTTTAACGCTCATGTCATTGAGTTAATGACGCATTTCCTGTGAGTTTAGTGAGTAAAACTATTTTACTCACAATATCACACGGAAACGAATCATTACCTGATGACATTTGCAAGAACTGACATTTCCGTGTTCGACAAGAGGTAGCTCATTGTAATTGTTTGGAAATTTTTATCGTTAAAATAAAAATGTTCAAACAAGGACTTAATCTACTATTCATCCCTAGCCCTAGTTGCGTAAACGGCTATGTTCATTTCTAGTATTTAAAAAATTTATCAAAATTGATTATATAATGAAGCTTTCAATGATTCTATTTTTAAACTTTTCTAATATTTTTTCATTAGTTAAAACCAAAAAACAATGTTCTATCGATTGAAGTTTTATAAATTTATTTACATTTTCTAATGGAAATCCTTTTACTTAAAAAAACATTGATAAAAACGATCTCTTTACTAAATAAAAAACATTTTGATTTCATTAAATGGTAAATTAAAAAGGATTTCGCCTTTTTTGTTATTGTTAATATTGTACTCACTCAGTGGATTCGACGGTTGGCGATGACGGCATTATCATCAATATACAATTTGTAAGAATCGTTACTATTATAAAAAATGAAAACCATGGATGTACCAAAATAGAAATAGCTACACGACGAATTGGATTGAACGGATCGAGTAAATAACATGCTTTTGAAGCGGAAAAACGAAATATATCCTTTCCTTTGCTAACTACTACGAATGTCTGTAAAAAGAGAAAGAGAATAAAAAAAAATTATTTAATAATTTAATGTCATGTGTTACGCCCCCTTTAATGCAATTATGACTGTCAATCGTGAATTATAATTGTAGCAGCAACAATTTTTAGTATCACGAGAATATTGCAATTTTCTTTTCAATCGTTTCGTTCATTCGGTTGCGTATTAATTATTAATAATGTAGAGTATACAAACTACTTGAATTTAATAGAATAATATTTCCCATGGGATATTGCATAATTTAAACAGAAGTTTAATACCCAGCTCTGCTGTATGTGGAAGGTAGAATTCGAAACACACCTTCGAATGGCCATAAAAATAGTCTGCCGTTTGGTTATTTATGATATGCTTTGCTGATGCATAATATAATTGGAAAAAGTAATGGAGACGATTGATATATTGGTATATTCAGTATGGAATTATAGTAAAGTACCTCTTGATGAAAAAGAAAGTGTGGCAGTAAACCGTTGAGTTGAAGCGTAGCGGTCAACAAAGTCAGAAAATGCAGGCTGTCATTCAATGTCGTACTATTGACTAGTCTTGGGACTATTGCGGAGTCCTGGGACTATTCTGGAGTCTTCGGACCATTCCGGAGTCTTGGGACCATTCCGGAGTCTTGGGACTATTGCCGAGTCTTGGTACTATTGCCTAGTCTTGACAGCAGAGAGTTTCACCAAATTTCACAAAAAAATTGATTTAATTTGGTGAACGCTTTAGTGAAATTTAGTGAATCATTTCTTAAAATTATACCCTGATTACCAAGCTTGTCTGTCATTTGATGTTGTCGTCGTTTTTTTGTGGTGTAACAAAAAAATCACTCTATCGGGTGTAACAGAAATCATTGTAAGGGTTTGTAAACAATGACGTCACGCTATTATAGGGGAAGGTTGTGTTAGAGAAGATGTAACGGTACTAACAACGAATAAGGGTTTTGGTTTTCCTTGATTTTCCGGTCGATACTAACAACACTTTGACGTAGTGAGAGTCAAGTTCTGACGTACACGACCTTCCCAAAATTGTAATTTCTAAACTGAAATGAATGCTGCGTTTCCATTGTAATTCGATATTCACCACAGGCTAAACAATGGAAACCGCAGGATATATGTCAATCCCATCAACCCAAAATTGCTCCTGTGCTTTCGACCTTACTGGCACGATAATTTTATGGAAATCATCGTTTCTGAGATATTCTATTCTAACGAAAACTTCGACTAATATTTCGCCGTCATGTCATTATGAACTTGAATTGACATTGACGTTTAGCGTCTACCCCCATAAACATTCTGACTTGGAATTACATACTAAAATGATCTAAAGGTGTAATTTGCTACGAAACAAAAAAAAGAAGAAAGAACCAAAATCCACGAAGGATACACACATCTAGTTATATTCATAGAAAATTAAAGTTGAACGAACTTCTTTTTCCATTGATATCATGTGAGACCAATTTTCTGAAATCAAAACGAAATTGTAAATATCCTGCGAACGATCCAAAGTGAATTATGTTTTCAATTTCTGCTAGGTTTTGTGTTCACAGGCGGGGATTTTTTTTTATATATGGAAACCGAAGCAACGACCAATTTAATCTAATCTACCTAACGCGACTGCATCATAAACAAGCGTCTCCTTGCATTTTTCTTGGAACATTTTATGTTACATACACAAAGTGTATATACAAACGAAACGAAATGCTATATGGAGGAAAAAAAACCTGCAATCCAATCAATAATATGGCAAGTGGTAAAGGTATATATAACACGTACATATACGTAGCCATATTATACACTCTATAAGTATGTTATGGCTCTAAAACAGTGCTAGTTTATATACAGAGGGCGTATGTATATATACGTATATCTCGACATAAAATAAAATCCATAAATGAAACAATAGAAAAAATATAACAATATTTTCGTGACTTGTAGTGCTTTTGTATGTTGTTCTAGGCGCTATGTTATAATATCCCATTCGAACAATTTGTTGTTGCTTCAATATTGGATTTATAAGTATATATATGGGAGAGCATACACGAAAAAAGTGTATAAATATTTATTACGTTTGTGTTTTCCTCCAAAGTATAGCACAACAAAACGCCAACACAAAACTCCACATATATACATTTTGATGTACATTTTATATGGTACCCAAAGTAGTATACCAACCAACATATTATTATTATTTGTCGCAAAATGGATTTAAATTAAAAACAAAAATCTAATACCACAAAGCACTTACCAGTTGATTTGAATAAAAATTGTCGATATCCTCGAGAGGTGTGGAGGCCAATTCCGGCGGGAAGCCAGACTGCATTCGAACAGGTATCGGTGCGCCCTGTTCAAGTGCAGGATCCGGTTGTGGACCTTCATCGTCATCATCGTCATCATATCGGATCTATAGGTTCGACGAAATCACGATGGAGAGAAGAAAAAAAATGGGGAAAATGTTAATTGTCGTCATAATGATCGGTGTTTTTGCTGGTGAATTTTTCTTTTGGCAGGAAATTTTGGTTCATTTCAAATTTATGCGTTTTAAAGCTTTCAGTCGTAATTTTTTTGGGAAATAATTTAGGAATTGAAGTTTTTCATGTTTGTTCATTCATATTCATCAAATTAAAATCGTAATAAGCTGCTGTATCGTTTATATCGGAAAGCATTGACTGAAGGCGACAGGACATAGTGAATACACAGGAGTGGCTGATTTTTTAGGAAGTTAAGATAACAATGAAATGAGACTGTTTCTGCGAGTCAAAAGCGCATATGATTGACAGTTTGGCTGCATGTGAGAGAATTTTCTCAAAGATCCATACAGACTGGTCTGATTCTCTCACATACAACCAGACTATTTTTGGAAAACTCTTTTTTTTAATTTTCCCGCATTTTCCTATATATTTTCAATTTTAACAATTTTTTTTTAATAGAAAATGTGGGAAAATTGATGGAAATGTAGGAATATGTTTTTCCAAAAATAGCATACAACCCAAATGTCAGCGCTCGACAGAGACCCAATTCGAAATTTTATTATGTTATACTGTCAAAATGACAGGAGAACAAAAGAAAAATATGAATATGAGGATATGTAGCTGGAGTATCTCACAGAGTCAGAGCCTGGGCGCCGATGCTTGTGAATTTAAGAATTCGTAACTTGACAGTTGTCATCTTAGTGCCAAGAGTGATTCAAACGATTCGTAAGTTTTAAGGTGACAACTGTCAAGTTACGAATTTTTAAATTCACAAGAGTCGGCGCCCTGAGCTGCCGTTCATCATTTGTATGATTCGTAAGAAGACTTAGATATTTAAAGATTGAGGTCAAATGAATACAAATCAGTAGTAAGATCGTCAAGCAGCAATGGAATTTGCGCCGAATTGCTCCCACTTAAAATTCATTCTGTTCATTCTATTAAGCCAACTGCTCCTATCTAGGACAATAATATGACTTTCGAAAAATGAACCGCTACTGCCTGTGTCTTTACTATGTCGCGAAGACGATGAAAGACCCGACATACGTACCCAACACTGGG
Organism: Bradysia coprophila; assembly: GCF_014529535.1. Taxonomy (NCBI): domain Eukaryota; kingdom Metazoa; phylum Arthropoda; class Insecta; order Diptera; family Sciaridae; genus Bradysia; species Bradysia coprophila. The sequence goes on along the minus strand of NW_023503493.1, from coordinate 10,995,281 downwards.
ACTAACTAGCAATAAGATTCAGTAGTTTGTATCAAAGAAAATTTAAAAAATGAAATTACTCGTCGTATTAAAGTGTATTGGAGTAAGGTCACTTCAGTTCTTGACATTTAACGAGCATGCTATATTCATTGAATCGTGTACACCACGTATCGTTGAATGCCATTTGATAATAATATAACTAAAAAAAAGAACATTTTGTCTTGGCATTTGAAATTTCATCGACAGAAATATGCATGATAAGCCGAACACTCACATTACAATGTTACTGTGACCCCTTTTGTCTTTTCACGACGCCGACAGGTTCAAGGCGTATAAAGCTGATAATAACATACTAACCGAATGTTTCTGGCAATTAGCCAGATTGTGAATTAAATTGAATAAATTGGAAAGCTCTTGTAAAATGACCGGAAAGTTACTAGGTGCAGAGAGTTCGAATGTAAAATTGCTGGAGGAAATGTAACGTAATTGCTAATAAATGAGCAACAGTCATTTTCAGTTGGGAATGAGCATTCGATTCTCAGATAAGATCAGTTGGATCTCGGCCATCTTCTTATTCCTGGACGTAATATTTCCGTTCATATTCTCTTCGACGAATTTTAATTAAAAATTTTTATTTTAAAACTTTTTTGATGCAATATCGATCAACGTCACTAAACTTTTTATGCATTTGAAACATCTTGTAATTGCAACTGTTACATAAGCGAATTATCACGCGACTGTATATGTACGAAGCCATATCATGCCATCATGCCAGCCGTAATAGAAGAGAAAATTTGTGGAAGGGGAAAAAATGGAAAATAAATTTGAAATTTTATTCGGGAAGAGTTCAATGACACATTTGGGTTGAGCCATATTAATTTCTCGGATAGCGCCATAAAGCACGTAAACTATCGATGGAAATAATCAATGTGAACCAGGTGAACCACAGTTATTTTTGTGCATAATAAAAAATTCGTCTTCATATTCCGGCTAGACAGAACGTTCCTAATGAAGTTAGTTACGTCTGAAGAATGATAATTGTTTGGTGTAGTAATATTTGGCACGAAAAACGGCAAATCATCATTCCAAATTGAATTAGTGCCACGAATTCACGTAGTAAATAAAGGAAAGAAATTAGGGAAACTGGAATAGTGTACAATTGTTAGCAGTGCAAACCGAGCAAACACAATTGAACCATAGGTATGCTGTCCCCGTTTTTAATTTACATGTTTTTCCCACTCTTCCGCTAGCATTGCATTGGTGTAACATACAGTAATGATGTAACATACAACGTAAAAACCAAATTTCATCTGTTTTGGGCCGTCTTGAGAGAGATTACGGCATCAATTTCAAGTGAACGAGTCGATGAAAAAGTGAGCCGAAAAATACATTTCAACGCTTACTGTATGAAGACGACGCTGTGTTAGAAAGACTTGCGTGAGAAAGACTTTGAATTTCGACCGCACTTACGGCGTGAATTCTCTTTCCTCTATTCTATGTCCCCTCTATAGATAGAGTACGATTCGCTGTTTCACTGAAAGATGTCGATGCAACAAAGCAAAATGACAACAGGAAAATAATTACTTTTTTACTCGACGGATTTTAGTCAAATAAAATTCCATGCACATGACCTCAGGACTCCTGAACAGTAATTAGTTTTTCAATCGGCCCGAATAATGACGTAAACGATTTTGAATGAAAAGACAGTGGAGGGTTGATACTTTTACCCTATGTTTACAATATCCAGAATCCATATTACCATTTTAAAACGCGGAATTTTCAACTGCAACTGAATTTTCTAATATAATTAAGCGCCGGAGGGTTCATTTGTGTGAACGAAGTTCATTCAACGAACACACACATTTCAATGCTTTCCGATATATATATATACGAAAGAACTTCAATTTCTACTTTTTTCCATTGATCCCGAGTGGAAATATTTTTCGAAGGAGTCGTCACAAAAATGGGCTTTGCCCAAAAAGGGACCGAGGTTTTGACGAAGTCCTATGTGGACTGACGGCAACGTTTAAATGTTTAATTAAAAGTTTCTTTTTAGACTAATAGATTTCAAACACTCAAGACGACTCATTTGAAAACATTTTTCCACAGGGGTAAGCCACTACATTCTCTTTGAATGGCAATGGACAATGTTACTGGTACAATTTGCTTTTTTTAATGCTGTCGATTTTATAAACAAACTAAAAAACCAAGTGAAATTCAGTGAATTTTCCAATTTAAATTTATAGCACAAAATATGAGAGGATTATGTACGCAATGTACATAAAAAGTCATTTACGCTTATAACAAGATTAACTCTGTGTTCAATTTTTTTTTTTCATGGTAAGAATTGTATGTAATTATTCGAACTCATACATGGTTTGAATGGTAATAATGCAAGTAAAATTGTGGCATTTAAAAGCGAAAATCGATTCGTTATAATGAAATAAATTTTTGATGCTCGGGCGGGATACATATTTTTATAATTAGATAGTCATTTAGCGTATAATAATGATAATTATAAGTCTAATTGTTTTTTTTTCCTATTCTGGTCGAAAAATGGAACAACGAAATTATTGGGAAAGAATTAACCACACCAATTTAATGCACTCATTATGTCCCGAAGATATTTAAGTGTGTCCTAATTACGTTTGCTCTAGGAACTGACACGTGTACTAAGTAACAACAAATGATAAAATTTACGACTTTGTGTTACAGCTGCACCTTTTCTGTATGAGGTGATACAGTTACAGTTCAAGACGTAGGTCAATAATCACACGAAAATGTGATCACTATCTACAAAACAAATAATACGACACTATGGTTGACAAGTCATTTAGATGCTTCTGCACCGAAAATCGTTCTTTTCATCAATTATCTCGACTTCGACTCGGACAAACAAATTTCACGCGAAATTTCGACTTTTCAACTTTTCCATCCTTGTGACGCAATAGGTATTTTCCTAACGCATGTTCTGGAATCGAATTAACTAAAGAAATCCTTTCAGCATTAGTTAGGAACAAAATGTTTCCTAAAAGACGTTGGAAACATACTACGAAGCCGCGGGGATAAAAAGTTGAAAAGTCCAGTTACCGTGTGAGTCCGAGGCAAAGCCTATGTCAACAATCACACGTAAACGTGTCTCTTCAACTTTTTATCCAGAATTTTTTGGATCAACAAACTTCAAAGGAAAACTCGTTATGTAACAAGAGATGAAAAACGTAGATGCTATTCTGCCGTGTCAAGCAAAAACATCGTAAGTCATTTTTGCGTAAGCTCTTGAGAGCTTTCGTAAGCTTCTGTGAGGTTTGAGTTTCTTTTGGATTCCATTGGAACATTCCATTGGACATCAAAAGAAGCTTGAAGCTCACAAAAGCTTTCAAAAGCTCTCAAAAGCTAATGCGAAAAGACATGCGATGTTTTTGCTTAACATGTCAGTATTGGCAGGCCATTCACCTGCAAATAGTCTTTGTAAAAGGAAAAATCCTATTGGCAGGCGCCTGCCAATAATCTCCGTAAAAGGGAAAACACTATTCGCAGGCAAGTTCGCCTGTCAATAGCATTTTGTATAAGGGAGATGCTTTTGGCAGGCGCCTGCCAATAGTCACTACGATGAAAAAATCCTGTTTTCTTCTGCAGTTTGTTGATTCATAAACTTGACCTCGTAATTGTGATGTAATAGGGTAATAACCCTAGGGAAACAAGTGACTCTAAAGGCTTTTTGAAGCTGTATTCGCGATGAAATAATTTGTTTTGTTTTTTTCTGCTTAAGTTGTAAGTAGGACAAATCACAATTCCTGCATGATTATTAAAGGAAACATTCAATTTGTGTGGCAAATTGTGAATATTTCGCCTTTCAGTTTTTCGACCTGATTTTTGTTTTAAAAAAAATGTAAATTACATCTGGAACATATAATTCCATCAAAGCGACACAGCACAAAGATTATAGTATACGAAAATTGCTATTTGATAAATAATGCGCAAATATATACAGCACAACATGCATAATGAAAAGCAACAAACTTGTTATTTAGTACCGCAACTCGAATACCATAAAATTACCTCGTTATAATTCAATTCAATATTTAAAAAAAACAGTCCACTGAACATGCAACAATATAACGGGGATAAAGGAAAAGTCTATCATTCCAACATCTGATTTACGTGTGTACACTACACAGTATGAAACCATATTCGTCTGACTTACAAAATCAATACTTTTTTTTCTGTGTTTCGGGCTCTTCAATATTTCAAAGCACAAATAAAATGAAAAGGACTTTGAGTGCTGTAACTCAAACAATATTCTGATCATTTTGTCGATAGCATTTAAACAAAAAACAAAACCGTAAAAATATAACGTCAAAGGATTCACAAAGTGTACCCCCCAGAAAAAGGCTTTAAATTATTTATTCAAAGTGGAAAATATAGGCCAAAGCTTGACAGACTTGAGTAGGATAAAGCAATAACCTTGATGGAATAACACACAAAAAATAGTGTATACCGAAAAACAATTTATTGTGGCTGACTTGCGTCATTTGTACAAATGAAACAACTGTTAAAATGTGAAAAGTGAAGGGTACTTTTTCGATCCACGTGAAATTCTAAGATTTGATTAAATTTTCAAAATTTAATGAACTTGAAATTTGATTCAATTTTTACTTCGATGAAATACATGAAATAGGATGTGATTCATTATGTTACTAACTTAGATTTATTTGCATCGCGTCTTATGAACCCTTAATAAAAAGTTTTCAATAGAATTGATACGCAGGTAACGATTGAGGTTAAATTAAGCTCTTCTTCAGATGACTAACACAACAATTTACGAAACAATCAAATAATCTATTCGTGCTGTTGTTTGAGCGTTTTATAATCTTTTATCAAAATCTACTACTTCATTAGAATCAACATACAGTTGCATATAAGAGAAAGTTTTAGTTTTTATCGGTTAGCTCATTCCGGTAGTAGTTTCTGTTTTCTGAAATGCGCTCGAATGTAGCTCCTTAGAATTGTATACAAACTGGAGCCACGCGGATCATTTGTTAAAGATTTCCTTTTTATGAAAATAAAGGAAATGAATGCTGTTTCCGCTGATCGCAGCTGTTAAACTTGACAGTGGAACAAAATGTAAATTTGAATTACATCTCTTTCGTGTCGTTATTGGTCCGTTCCAAGGTTATTGACAAAGCATCATAACAAATTATTGTTGACAAAATGTTTCCAAAAACTTTGAGGTTATGACTCTCGTTCGTCAAAAATCGTTTTTACATTTTGAAGGAATAGACCTATAAGTAACCAGAGTTATGACGGAGACGCTTTGAAAGGCAAATACAAAGCACTGCTCCTAGCATGAACATAGTAAATATTCGCAGGTTTGTCATGATATAGACGGTATCATCAGTCTACCTATTTTCAAATCACTAGAATATTCAATTTTCCTAAATCCCATGCATTTATGCAAAGGATTGAACAATAACAAAACTTGAATAGAGAAACATCGAATGTGTTAAACTCCGTATTTTTCTAAGTTCGTCCTTAACCGCATCCACAGAACAATCGACAAAATGTTGTCGGAATCGTATAATCAAGGTCAGCAATCTCAAACCAACCGCATACGGAAAGGCACTGTACGTTTCTGTGTGTTTGATCTAATACGTTCATATCATCAACTTTCTAATGACTTAATTTGCATAACGTTGCTGGAACGTTTTAATTACACGTAAATAAAGACCGTTCACCATCCATGGCAAAAGTGTCGTATATCTTTGAAGATAAACAGGTAAAATGGCAGAATAATTAAAATTGCAAACAGTGGATCCGAATTTAATGGCTGGTTCTCATAACTACATGGCATTAATTCCTGGTATTTTGTCCTCGTATCGAGCGTGTGTCTCGTTTTGCGACGTTAGCGATGAAAATTCCAGGATTATGTTAAATGGATGCAATTTGTTACTTTTTGCCAAGGTAAGAAGAGTCTGGTGGATCGGATTACTTGAAGAAGTTTCAGTGTTAAACTGTAGGAAGATAGATAAAAGAGAAAACCTTTCACACGTTTGAGTAGAGATGTTTCGTGTTTGTTAGTATGTTGATCGAAACTGATCCTGTTTTATTCTGTATTTTTTAGCTAAATCGATTACATTCGGATGGTATTTATTAGAAGCAAGAATTCGGGATTTTTAGGAAATTTTAAGGAATTTTGTGTAGTTCCTTAAAATAGTCTCTGTTTACACCACATAACTTCTCTGATCTGCGGATAAGGGCTCACTGATTTTTCACCTACCAAAAAAAGCGTTGCAAACTTGCAGAATGCAGAACCTTTGATACGTGAAGCAGTTAAAACCTTTTGCATGTCATCTGTTGTCGACATCGATTTGATCTTATATAGGAAACTTTTGGTCAAAACTAATGAAGTAAAAGATTTTGTGTGAAACGTGATATGCTTCAACGACTACGAAACTCATACACGAAAGGAATTTCGAAAACCGAGAAATTTTGAGGGATTCTTTTGTATTTCGACTGACTTAAATTGGTGCTATTTATTCCGGGACTTTTTTTTATCAATCTTTCAGGTCATAACGCATCTGCGAAGTTAGTTAATAATCGCGCACATAAAACATATGAATTTGATACGTTCATTTGTTTGGCCTTTTCTCGTGGTCCTAATAAAAGGCAAACAATTTTCTCTAATGCTGCCATACTCTAAAATATTAATCCGAATACATGTATCGAATTACGTTAATGCCTACGACCATAGATAACCACACAATATAATCGTCTAATATGATTGTGTGCTAACATTCCGAACGGAAAAACATACAAAAAAACAAATATTAAATAAATCGATCGAAACGAAATAAAAATATCTTTCCGTTATCTCTTCTACATTAATAATAATCGAATTATGATGACGTTGAACGTCCAATCATTTGTATATCTACATCATAATACGCGTCACATCGTTATTCAAACGATGAAGTTATTCAAAAGGACTCTGATGCCCTGGTAGTAGTTTCTGTTTTTTTTTATTAATTTATTAGAATGACGCAAAGACATCAAAACTAATTACGAATTCGAAATCGAATGGTATAGTGACCTTCGTCGCATATTTTACAAATTCGGTAAATTGAACATGAAAGGTTAAGTGAAAGTTTGGGTGTTAGACTTGAAGGCACATAAGGCCACAAACAATAATAAACCCGATGCTCTTTTGTTTGGATTGGCATAACTGATAGACAGCTGAATTGAGTACAAGTGTTACAACAACCTTCGATTAACATCATTTTTATAGATAGAAGTGGATCAGATCCAAGGGGTAAACGACACCGAAACGGGTGTGACATCAATCCTTGTGTTTTTATTATGACAAGTAGGAAATGTACGCGTTCATCGATTTGAAAATTACATCAAACGTCCAATGCTGCGATTAAATTGCGTCTTTTCGGGATCTCATATATTCTTGTCTATATATCCAACGAACACGAAAAGTAATTATGTTCGCTGTAAGACCTCCCTTAAACGATACTATGATCATCATGATAAATAAAGAGGCACCCATAAGCTTTATTCCCGTCACAGTTGATCATAGCACTGAACCAAGCACTAGAACAGAACAGAATTTTCAAGAAGTAGCATTTTTCAAAAATGAAAGGCGAAATGACCGTTAAAGAATCTGTTCTAGTGCTTTGTTCAGTACTATGAGTTGATAAATTTAACAGATGCCAGTTAAATGTTTTCGAGTTTTACAATCTATATTCGGTGCTAACTTTCCTAGATTTTAAGGTCAAGTCGTGATCATACAAGCTCTGAATTTTCGTTTTTTATTTATGCTTTTACAGTTAATGTCAACCGAATTTGTGTCGAAGCTTACTTCAGCTGTTTTACCACCAGGTTCACATATGATCTGGGTTCTACCACGCATGTGAGAGTGACAATGAAACCATATAAAGAGCTATAAGACAGTAGGTTAGTATGAGAGGACCAACTGGTGTAACAACTGAAGCAAATTTAAACGCAAATTCGGTTGGCGTTAGCTGTATTTAAAAAAAAAATATTTTCTGTTTAGAGTTAGTATTATTACATTACCACCGGGTAATCTACACTTGTTTTAAGACCTAGCGATTGTAGTCCTAGTTGACAAAATGAAGGTTTTAATGAAGAATGAAATTTAAAAATAAAATTTTCATTGGAAGACCCGGTTCCTGACAACTGTCAAGTAACATTTTGAATTTTCGACTTGTCAGGAATACTAAACCTGATAACGACAATTGTATTCTAAATTGTATTCGTCATTTAAAATATCTGCATTTTGACAACAAGTTTCTCAACGATGTGTGACAGGTTAGTTAAGGTCTTCCTAGGACTCAAAAGAAAGTCGTTCAACAAATGGTTTTCGTATCGGGAAAAGCAAAATCTAATGATGAGTTCAGTTTAATGCAATAATATGGCATAGTTTTCAAGGCTTACTTATCAGGTACTCAAAATATCGTGGAACTAACTTACGATTTTAGACAGATACATAAAAGTTACATTACTGCCTTTTCCATCGACCGCTTTTTAATTACTAAACAGTGAGATGATCAACGCTCTCGTCGTTTTTCGTTTCGAATGATATTTTAACAAGGACACAAATTTTAATTCCTTTGCTTGTTGGTTGATGGACAGAGGACATCGTTGGATAAATGTAGCAAACAAAAGCTTTCAGTTTAATTCGTAGTAGCTTAATCATGCCAGCTGTGCATACACACTAACAATAACATCACATCATGCAAAACAAAGAGAAAAAAAAGGAAAAGTTGTACATGAAAAAGTTGGTTGGATGTATGAATATATTTGTACAGTACTCAAAATGTATTTGATGTGTTGCTCTATTTAATTTTCTCCGTTTAATATTAGGATGAAAATGTCGCGTGTTTGTGTGTACTTTTTATTTCGTTCTGTTTATTATTACGAGTTTATTGTCAGTTGTATAAAATGTACTACACTTTATGTGTATGTATATAATATCTACCATTCATCGTCTATTTTCATTTTTTCTTCTTTTTTTTTTGCTTTACTTTTTTGGTTTTAATACTACAATTGGTATTCATACTTAATTTTTCCTCTTCGGTAAAAAAAATATTTTTCAGAAAAAATTACATTGATTTGGCCAATTACTGTGTGTCCGGGAAATATTTTCTTTTAGTGTAAATGGAAGATATAATGTAAGCTTTCAGGCTACGACTTAAAACTGTCAACAATATACGAAAATAAAACTTTTTATCACCTTTAAAGGACGACGTGGTGTCAATCGATGTGTGTAAGTAACATTCATATCAAGATCTGGTAGTGAAGACCGGCAATGTATTTGTCAAAACTAATGAAGTCGGTACCACTCAAGAACAAAAAGATTTTCAAGTTTTTCCCTAAGTATGACATCTCTCAATTATAACTAGATAACAAGATGGCATATAGTACGTAAGAGTACTTCAAAGTCGTGTCAACAGGTTATGGGCACAATGCATTATGGTGATTAGTTAGCATGACAGCTAAGAATTGTAAAAAGTTATTTCTGTGTGGAAACTCTAACTTATTTCGGTGGAAATTTCGAACGTAGATCTCCAAAACAGACTTAAGTTCCATCCATGATTACCGACGTAAATGAAATTTTATCGAAGTAGAATCTCAACAATTATTCGAAGGAGATAACTTCGAAAACTGACGTGAATTTTATTGGAAGCTAGGGTCTTTAACAATGGTTTTTAATTCTGTCTGAATAAGTCCCCATAGAAATATTATTTCTGCGGAAACATTTCCTTAAATTTTGCCATTTTTCTCTAACTTTCTTTTTGGAAAAATTTAGGAAAATATGAAAAACTTGACAAAGTTTGGAAAAGTTTAGGAAAAAGTTTTTTTTTTAATAATCCCTACACTTCTCGGACATTTAGACATTATTTTCAGCAGTAGTATTATTTAACTTATGCCACTTATGCTCCGCTAAGCACCAAGCTAATAACAATAATTTTGGTTCATACAAATCGCTTCAAAAGAGGATTCGTTCACCATCAGCCGACAATCGAACAATTTGTCCACAGGATCGTTTAAATTAATTGTAGCCCGCCACTTATTTATGCAAGTCCAAAAAATCGATTGACGTCCATTTTTTATAGCCACGAACAAATGAACATGGTAATTTAGAAAATTACCTCGGGGATTAGCTTAGCCCTTCAAATTGTTTAATGTCAAATTGTTTCGTTAGTCTTCAATATATTCAGTAATACCACGACTTATTCCACTTGAATGACTGTGAATATTTTCTAAGAATGTCAATTAAGCACCACTAATAGCCTGTTGCATGTCTTACAAGTAAATACCTTCCATTTGAAATGTGATATCTTAAAGCTCAACAAAAGATTGGAGAAAAGAATACTCGGTAGTGTTTTGTTCGTTCAAATTAGGCTTATAAAGGAATTACTGAACTTAAGTCAATTGTTCAAATTAAAAACAAAAATAAGAATCAACTTCAAAGTAGAATTCGCTTGGCTGTGTGTACAAATCAAACTCAAAATCCAACGTATAATAATAGCCTTCTGTCTACGGTATTTAAATGTATAAAATTGTATAATATACGTGGTGGATGTTCAACTTTAATTTTGTTTGCATTTGTTTGAATGAAAAATATTGATTTAAAGTATTGTTTGATGATTTTTGTGTGTTTAAATTTTAAAATTTGTCTGGCATTCAATTTCCGGTTTTCAAAGTTTATGTGGCGAAGAAGTTGTAGATATTTCAAGAGAAGGAGGATTAGGTGGATTGATTATACTTTGTTTTGTTGCAATTTCGAATGTGTTTTATGCTTGGCCCCCAGTAAAAGTGAGAGTCTCTAAAGTGCAAAAATTTATATCTCCGAACTTTGCATTCATAGGATGAGATATCCTGTTGTGTATTCCTACATTTCACAAATATTCCAATATTCTCTCGAAATTCTATGAAATTCACGAAATTTCAGGAAGTCCGGTATCTTTGCCCAAAAAATAGGCCGTGGTTAGATTTTAATAGGGATTTATTATTAAGCAGGGGCTGGACACGAAAATATCTTTGAACAAAAATTGCAGAAAAATTTGAGTATTATAAGAAAACATTTTCTTGCAAGTCTCTGATGTTTCAGTGGCCTGACGTCTTATCATCAGGCAATATTGTCAAACTCAATCAAACTGAAACAGTGTATTTGTGGCTATTTCAGATATAGAAATTAATGTAATTTGTGATTTAGGAAATTAAGATGGGAAAGGATATCCTTACATAAGAGTGTTCATTGGACGAATTACTTCTATTGACGTACTTAAAGTTTATGGAGTAGTCAGCAATGTAACAATAAAGTTTCATCTATTCGGAATCTTACCTTACCACAATCAACGTTGCCCAAAACTTATACCGAAAAAGTATAATTAATCCACATTTTATGTATAAGTATACGTGTGACAGAAAAATCGATAATTTGGTAATTTAATTAACAAAAAAAAAACAAAATAAATCGAATTGGGCATTACGAAAATTATATGGCAAATCGCTTCATAATTAAGAACATTCGCTCTCATTACATATGATTATGTAATAGAGCTATACTGTATTTGGGTAAATTATAAAACATTCCGTTTAATTGATCCTCGTTGCTTGTTTTAGTTTTAGTTTTTGCTGTCATTTCCACTCGAAACGAAGCTAATTGTTCAGAATTTCCGGGGAAAGCCTCAAAATTTCCTAACATTGTGAGAATAATTTATGTACCAAACTAGCAAAGATGTGGTAAAATAGCGCATCCCATACACACTTGGTGAATTGTTAGGAAATAGGAACTAAGGAAATAAAATCGAGATAATTCCACACGACCTGTGATAGAAATTAAAAATTAAATTCAAGAATTTAGAACTTTGTCGAAGCAGTTGTTTAACACGGTTCTGGGCTTACCAGAAAAAAATCACAAGAGATTCTAATATTCAAACGGTATTTTATGTGGAATTACCGTTATATTCCATCTGACCTAAGTAGAATGCCTCCAATTATTTCGCGTATTTCCAACGTCGTTTTTTTGAGAATGAGAGGTTTCTAGCACGAACCACAAAAAAGCATGTTAGCATACATTGGGAAAATTACTGTTTTGGTATCCCAAAATGTTTATTATTGGAATGTGAGTTTTTCTGAACGGTGAATGTTACTCCTTTATTTTCTCACACTGAGGAATTTTTAAGAAATTTTTCTTCCCGGAAATATATCTGAATAACAAACAAGCCTCAACTTGAAATATCTTTTGATTTTTCTATGAAACATTCAAAGATGGGCAATCGTCCTTTGTAAAAAAAATGCACAAAAAATATGAATAAAAAAATCGATCAATTAACATCATTAAATCAATTTCTTTTCTATCTGCCAGTCATCAATTCCAAAAAAGTAACAAACTATTTAATTCATTGAATCATCTATGAAGTTAACTAAACTGGTGGTTATTGTAATAAAATATTATTTAGAATAAAAAGAAATGTCGTTCTCATAAACTCACTAATGAATTCTAAGGTTTTAAATAAAACGGAAGGAGAAAATTAATGAAAATTATAAATTAAAACGCGAGCGTTATCATGATATATAATGAAGATACTGCTGGCTTTTTTTTGGTGTATATAATAGTTTAAAGAAATATGGAAAATGAAAAGAAAAAAAAGAACCAAAAAAGTTGTTTTTTATTACTTGGAAAAAGTCTTACATCTTTTTGCTTTTTCTTTCGCCCATATTGCGGCTGAAAATATTTAAAGTTTTATGGGTTATTAGAGAAGAACTAAAAACTAAAAGGAAAATGTTTTCAGTATGAAACGAACAAAATAAATAGATTTCAATAGGGTAAAACTACCAAATACGAGCAGCGGCTGTATAGGAACTCCATTCAATTTTCTTTTGTTCGAACGAACAAAATGAAAATACAGTAGAGAGAAGAGCTGATTTATGAGAATTTGGAAACAATTCCGAATAGTTCGGAAACAATTCCGAATAGTTCGGAAACAATTCCGAATAGTTCGAAAACAATTCCGAATAGTTCGGAAACAATTCCGAATAGTTCGGAAACAATTCCGAATAGTTCGGAAACAATTCCGAAGAACAATCTCAGATTTTTTTATGATTATTCGGAATTTTGCAGAATTAAAAATCACGAAAATAGGCCCTGGTAGAGGGCTCGTATTACAAGAGGTGATCATATTGGATAGTTTTACCCTATAACATAAAAAAGGTCAAAGTTCAAAAAGTGTAGATACGATGGAAAGTACTCTTATAATTAAAGGGAAATCGGTTTTTTATTAGAACTAGGATAACGATTTTTTTGTGGTTACAAATAATGATGTATTAAGTTGTTAAATTAATAATTTTTTCGGTGATATTAGACTTGTCAATGTATAATATTTATTGTGGCCAAATTGTTTGTAGATTTTTTAGAAAATTCATTTTCTTTCGCTTTATATTTTACGTTCTAAATAAACATTTTCATTTAAAAGCATTTTATTCACATCAATATTTATAAATTAAAAAAAAGTATTACATTAATTTGACGTATAATATATATAAATATGGTTAAATGGTTATAACGTTTTGGTTAAATAATTTTATGTGAAATAATTTATGAAAAAAACAACATTGATTTCTAATATAAACAAATCGATGAAAGTAAAAGAAAACCCAAAATTAATTACACAGAGGAAAATTTATTGGAATAGTTTAATGCACACTTTAACGTATCAATTTTCTAGTAACTGGTATCAATGAACATTTATATCGCTCGAATGCACCAATAAGCCGAGTAAAAATTCGTGGTTTTCTGCAGTTTTTTAATGTCATTTCAGTCAAGGGTGTAACTGCATCAGTCTCCAGTAGTCGGCCACCTATTGTTCTTTCAATGATAAACTTTTTTTATGAACGAAAGAACAATAGTTGTACGACTACTGGCTGATACATGTTCAGAGACTGGTGCCCATGGCTATCGAAACAAATGCACATTGAATTTAAAATAACAGGTGTTTGGTGCACTGTCGTTACAGAGTGGCCTAATAAAAAGAGTCTAGTGCAAATGAAACGTTTTTGGCAACGGGATTAAGGGATTCTTTCGAAAACGGTCTATAAGAGTTCTGACGGATCTTATCCAGGGATATTTTATGTATGTCTTGATTGTACTTGATCCCTAGATCTGAAAACCGGTTTCAGAGGTTCTTCAAAACCTGTTACACTCCTGATAAGAATCTATTTTTCTATTTTCCACTTTTGAAGACGGACCAGTGCAACCTAAGAGGCTGTGAAGTACCTTTGAAACCGACTTTTGATCCAGGGACCTAGTCATATAAAACTTCCCTCGAAAAATTCGGTTCAATGCCATCCAGAACGTTTTTAAAAGAATCCATTCTTCAGTAAAATAAAAGTTTCATTTTGGTTACAATTTGCTAGAGACGCTCAGGTCCGAAAATATAACCCAATCTTCAAACTCTAACATTTTCCTGAAGAAAATGTGATAAATTTTTTTATTAATTTTTATAAACCTAAATTTCTATCATAAAATGAAACAAATTCCACCCATGGAGTGGCAACTATTCTTAAAAATCTTATCGTTTTTTTAAGCACTCTATGGGTGCTGTACTTCTTGAATTTAGTTTATTTAGTTCTTTAAGTAAACGAAATTTCAGCAACAGTCGTGTATGCTGACAGAGTACAGGCACTCCCTACCATATAAATTAAGATATAATATTACCGAACAATACCACTAAGCGCGTTAAACACTCGTGCTAGTTTTGCATTAATTTCATTGGTCATTTGTGTTGTGTTATTCTACGTAAAATTGGTACCTGTTTGTAACGCACATAGTAGTAGCGATATGCTCGGTAATATATTCTCAACGATAAAATTTACTTCGAAAAACCATCAAAGTTTCTTCATAGCAATCCTTTACATGTACTGTACACTAACAACACTATTTAGATTGCCAAATCATTACTGGCATCGAAAATTGTTATTTTTTTTTACTTTTTCGGAAATTATGTGCGTTAAAATATTTCCAATAAATTTTCCGAACCAAGGCAACACACACGCAGACACATTTAATGGTTAAGAATATTAAAATACACGAAATTTATGTAGACTGGGTTTTATTGATTAGACTGATTTAAGTAAATTTGAAGAAAAAAATAGCTTTTATGGTGGGGGAGCGACAATAATTATTATTTATAAATGTATGTACACAGCATGTATCCAAAAACGCTAAAAGTTGGTTAGTAAAATGGCTGACCATAATGTATAATGCATATTTGCCACATGGGAATAATGTTATCATGTAATCGTATGAGGTACGGGCATTTTACAGCAACAACAGTATAGCACATATATACGAGGCAGCTGGGTAAAATAAATGAATTTTCCGCAAAAGGAGATTTCGTTCCGAATTCTCCGAAGAGAAAAATTATGTATTTCCAGCAGCTGCATTACTAGCCATTTTAATGCAGAATGTGAGAATGTTACAATTCACATACATGTTTCGGACATTCAGACTGAAAAAATTGTTGAGATAGGATGTGAACATTGTGTCAAAATATGTCCTTGAGATAAATAGAGGATAAATGTAGCAGCTCAAGTCGGGTGAAATTGGAGCAACACGTATAGTTGCTTTCTTTCAAAGAAGCCACAGTGTTGCATTTGAGAACACTTTCGTAAAACGTCAATTGTCTAAGAAATCGCGGTAGTTCGTGAAACGACTGCTGCTGGTTTTAAAGTTGTGCAATTGAAATCAAAGATATCGATAAATCGAAAAGTTTCAACGAATTTTTGGCCAACGTGGCTTTGCGTGTTTGTTTGCTATTTTAGTAAGGATGCGTACAATTATTAAAGATTTTTTTCGCTAAATGTACGGTTAGAGTTCATGTTGAAGCAATCATTGCTCGAAAATTGAATGTGCAAGATGTGGAGAAATAAAATGGAAATGTGAGACAGGTGGTAGTCATCTTTAGCTCGGGATAGTCTTGAGCTTAATACCATTGTCTAGTTGATCCTTCAAGTTCGAGTATATAAACAAAAGAATTGGTAAACATACAAATTGAATAGAGAAATGTCTTTCTATTCAAACGGTAAATGATCCATAATATGTTCCTTCCTGAGGGTCATTTTTTTTGTTATCTTTAATTCCTCGTCTTTTTTTCCTTCTTCCTTCTATTGTGTGTACTCGCTACATGCGCAAACATTCCCCATTCAATTTGCAGTCCCTAAAGATTAGGCCGCAAATTGTTGTTGTAATTTCTTTATTGACCGCTCCATATGCTCAACATCATTACAACACACTTATACCTACGGTAAATATGTATCCCAAACAATAAATTAATATCCCAATCCGAAAGAGAAGAAAATAACGTCTGAATCCTTCAATTCCCACAGCCTTTAAATATGCAATCGCATAGGAAATGAGTAGAATATCCTCAATTCTTTGTACAAAAAACATTAGCTGTATACGCACAGCATAATGAAGAACGAGAGCGCAAAAAAGAGAGGAAAAAAAAACGAAAATAATATCCCGTTGTAAAGGAAATATCATTTTATAATAAAATGCTGGAGGTTTTATGATGACACGAGAAAACCTTTTCTTTCCTCTTTTCCATGCCACATGTACCATCCCTTCTTTTTTCCCTTCTATCCCTCGCTCTACTGCATTCATCCCGTATACAATATCGAAATTCAATGAATTTTCTAGGCTACCCATATTCTGTCGTGTCATATACTTGTGCTATTCACAAATATACTATTCCAATCGGTCCGTATATTTACCGCATCCACATTACATTTGTGTATACGGAATCTTAGGTTCTATTTTTCCACCAAACATCCGGAGTCGATATGCATGAAATTATTTTGTTAAAGTAAAATGTGTGTCGCAGAACAGGATGAGACATTTCAATGTTAAATAGAAAGTGTTTTGCATGGACAAGGATATATAACAGCTGTTTGAGTTACATTCCGGTTTCCATGGTATCTGCAGAAATAATTTTTTTGTGCTTGGAATTGTAACTTGAATAAAATAACGACCGGTAATGCAAAAATAGGGAAACAAGCTTCCTTTCAAATGTTAAGTTAAGCGAATGTTTCAGTTAGAACAAAATGCAAGGAAAAACAAAGTTACTTTCAAAATAAACATATGTTACGCGACATACTTATGTAAATATAAATAGTCGTTTCGAAGCAACGCAGGCGATTTTGTGTAGTCACGAAGACTTTCGTTTCTTTGAGTTTCCCAGGAATAAGAAACTACAATTGAATATAAACATCAAATCAGAGCTTTCATTAGCTCTTAAAAGTTCTCAAACACACTTTGCACGATGTGCTTAATTTGTGCTTGGATGGACTGGACTTTAATTAAATATTGAGTCAAATTTTAGATTTTTAGATATTGTTAATCTGCTATACCATAGGGTGGAGGGGAATCCACAGAACCAAGGACACAAAGTGAGTGGCAGATAACTGATCTGCAGTGTTAATCCTTTGGATAGCTTTCGAAAGCTTTGAACTTATTTTGGATTCCATTGAAAAATTTGAATATTTCAGTGGAATACAAAAGAAGCTTAAAGCTCTCGATAGCTCTTTAAAGGCAAAAACACAAATCCGATACGTGTTAAGCGAAAAAAGAGTATCACATTTGTGTTTTTGCTTTTAAAGAACTTTCGAGAGCTTTAAACTTCTTTTGTATTCCACTGAAATATTCCATTCCAATGGAATCCAAAAGTTCAAATTCCAAAGCTCTCTGACAATGTGATACGTTACTTTAGCATGACAGGGCGGTATTCGGGTTGGAATGTTGGAATTCTGAATTATTGGTGCAAAAAATTGGTTCCATGACTGCAAGGAGAGCTACTGATGTATAATTCTCCACGGAGACGACTGTTTTCGAAAGAAGTGATTTTTGCACTTCAACCAGTCTCCGTCAGAATCCGTTGCACCGGTTGCACCCATGAAACCAATTTGTCAAATTGCTTCTAAAATTCGAGCCTCCACCGATTACAACCATTTCTACACCAGTTTTGAAACCAATGGTACTGTATTCAAGACACAGAGCTGATTAATAATATCTAAATCGACATCGAACCTCTAAAATGACATGAAACCGTTTACGTATATATTTCCCATCACTCTCGCACAACACTTGAAAGCACAAAAAGCCAATAACGAAATTAATTCATTGCACCTTCTTTTATGTATTATCAAATAGTTAACGACGTCCTATATAAGTATATGTGCCATGTCGTTAAGTTATTCGTATCGTATTATGTTAATATAACGCACTGCCGTCCCACAAGTCATCTCAGCTTTCCTGCGTTATATGGCTTCGTTCAGTCGGTATTATATTGTCTAATTAATTATTAAATATGACTCCAAAATTATTCATATATCGTGATCTAAATTAATTAAATGGAAAGTTGACTATCTGTCTTTCGCTGTTGTGTTTTATGTTGTATACATAAATAAAGCGGTAAGTACCAAATACAAAGTTCATATTATACGAAGGGATAGAGGTGAACTGAACAGAACAGAAAGTTAGATAGTGAGAGAGATGGAGATAGAACTTAGTAAAATAGACAATATTCGTATAAGTGAACTGTACATAATTTAAAAACGTTGATATTTATGATATTCCTTCCCATTTATTTACAGTGTACCTGATGTCGACGACGTCATCAGTGAACCTTCATTAAAAATGTTTATGCAACAGACGGTAAATTTATTCAGTTGGGGATTCATCGATTCTTTCCATTTGAGTTTTTTTTAGATTCTAGTGGATAGGTAAAACGACCTGCGTTAACATATGTAACAATTCCGACTGCGTTAAAATTGAAAGTAAAAGTAAGTTTTCTTAGAAACTAAATGTTAGAGAAACAAATCTTAAAACATATTCACTGCAAGGTAATCGAAATGAGGTACCTACTACTTTAGCGTAAATGTCTGCACAATAATATTTTGTCATTATACTCTGTTCGACATAAAGTGAAATGAGAATTTAACTGATATAACGTGATGAGAACTGTTTTATATGTATAAGAGGGTAATGGACAAGAAACGTAAGTTTACTTAGCGTTTACACACGTAATGAGGGATATTCGTGGAACTTAGTGAATTGGTATTTTATTCTGGGAAAATGTAGACTAGACAAATAGAACAAATATGAAACGTTATGATGATACGAATCAAGAAAATCGGAGCTGGAGTAAAAGCTTGGTAAATTGGAAAGGTTTTGAAGCCATTGATTTTCCTTCTTTTTTTTAATTGGTCAACGTTCGTAGGACATCCTCAAAGGACACATAGAAAGGATCGTAGGACACAAAAACCTCTAGGAAAAATCCTTTTGAAAATGAAAAGTCTTAACCATTAAAATTTCTTAAAGAATCCTACAAGTATCCGAGAAAAATGGAAAATTTTAAGGAAAATCCATGAAAATCGACCAAAAAAATCCTATAAAATCATCTAAATATTCTCTGAGAATTTTTGTTTGTCACTAAAATTTACAATTATCCATTCCTCCTTCACCCAAGATCGCACCTCTTCACTTCTGAAATAATCCATTGGATTCTCAAATTTAGAATGGCATAATTTTGGTAATATATCGATTGCATTCCAAGCACAAAGTACATACAGTAAAGCAACATCTTCACATCTTAAAAATATATGGGAAAATAGTCACTTACATTTCCACCACAAATAGTTTAGCATGTATTCGAGCATGAAGTGTGGGAAAAATGTCTTTCAAGTAAATGAAAACCTCGAGGAAAAACTGAATATTCCTTCAATTTTTGCAAAAAGATATATGATAAAGACAGCTAAAGACGTGCGAATGTTACGAAACGAGAAGTTTGTGATAATAATAACAAACTCTTAAAATAATATGGTTGGTTACAAATTTACCATCATCATATCATACATTTATATACGACGCTGATAGTAACAAGAATTTATATTAGTCATATAAGAAAATAGAGATATAGAGTCTGGCGGAGCCATCGTTCTTTGGACGATGATGATGATGATATGATCAGGGTGGGTGGTTCAGTGACATCAATTTGTTTGAATTAAATAATTTGAAGGACAGTTTTTGTGTAGCCGGAAAAAAGAGAGAAACGCTGGTAGATGTTTGGACATTAAATACTATTATGGTTGTTCTGTCACTGCTCGGCGGTGATTTACTCTCTCACTGAAATATTTCTTTGTATTGGGCTGGGTAATTGAATTTTAAGTGTCCATTCCACTCAACAAAAAGTGCTCCGTGAGACAGCAAACTGTCAAATAAACAAAAAAAATTGAAAAAATTCAATTTTGTCTCTCACACGGAGTACTTTTTTGGTAAGAGGAAACTAAGCATTAATTTTAATTGAAACGGACCGTATGATAACACGTACGGCGTAGTGTACAGTTTGATTAATGAACATTGGATTTAACGAGATAATTGCAGACAACAATTTACGAAAATCAATCAAGCCGGCGGAGGGAGTACTCCGTTGCTTGGTGACTGTAGTTTTGTATTATGTAAAAGGCGACGCATTTTACCATAGTTTTGAGTTAACGAAATCCACGTGAGCCTCGGAACCAAAATCACATGACAGGTTAGAATAGTTATTTGCATGAGCTATATAGCATAAAAGCTTGAAATGAATTTCACGTAAATGTGGTTGATGTAGAGCCGAGACATTTCAATTTTATCCCTAGTTATGCACACAACTTTACACACTAACTATAAGTTGAAAAATACTTTATCACATACGCGCGGTGTTCGGATGTCAAAATTACTTAACTAGAAGTTTAGTTCAAAAATTACACTTCAGGTTTATGTTGTTGTCTCGTTTTCGCTTATGTGATAAAATAGAGTACACACTTGTCACTATCAGTCTCGGCAAGCCTCGACTTCTTCGTGACAAGTGTGTAATATATATTACAGCACTAGAGCTGTAAAGTAGATACGAATATCCATGACAGAATTACGGGAAAATAGTAGTACGAGATGGCAGCAGCTATTACTCAGAATATTTCCTATTTTACTGCAGAAGGGATCACCCCTAATGAATTAGGAATTTCCAACGTTTTTACTCATCAAAACTTATTGTAAAACGTACACGACTTTTAATTTAAAAAAAGTCGTCAAAGAATTAAAAAACTTTTCGATAAGCAGGATTATCTTTCTGCTTTTTCATTCAGCAATATTTCATTCATAAAATATGTCAAAACAGTTTTAAGACACGGAAAGGGCAGGCACAGGTGAACCTTATCAATTTATTTTTTCTATTTTCACCGTTTGGCCAATTGACCGTAATCGAGAAGTTTATCGCAAATTGTTGATGTATTTCTGTACGGGACGATAAAACACGCTCGTAAAATATAAATCTGGGATTATGGTACCTACTATTGAGCGACACAATACGACGCATAATAATGGGATACATTTGAATCGAATGATAATTCAAAATTGGCAAATTTGATAAGATTAAAGATGATTGAAATCAGAGCAAGTATATAAAACAATAGAACGTTAAATGATGGCATTAGTGATACATTGTGTTGCGTAGCATGAAGTCTACTTATATCGCATTCGCATTGCTTGTTGCGGCAGGTAATGCTTTTCTAGTTAATTACAATCGATTTTAGGAGATTAATTCGATAAAAATTACATATTCAGTTGCTGCCAATCCAATCTTCCAATCGGAGGATGTTGGAGAGGAATTCGTACCGAAACCGGTCAAAGAGGAGGACTGGCAATTGGTACCGGATTCTGATGGATATATGCATTTAGTTGACATAAATAGCGTGGATATGGAAGCTGAACCAGCATTCAACGCACCGACTGATATAATATTCCGGTTGTGGACAAGGCAAAATACTGCCGCTGGACAAATTGTCGGATTACGTAATCAAGCTCAGCTTGCGAGCAGTAATTTTGTCGCTACGCGTCAAACACGGTTCCATGCTCACGGTAGGATTATAATGGGAATGTATCACATAACGTTACCACAACTTATCGATTCATGCTAATAAATATAGGATGGAATGGTGGCGGTGCGACAACTGGAGCCGCAGTTAGAAGTGCTTTCATCAACCAAATCGACTGTAATGTGTTTGTCGTAGACTGGGTAAATTAAAGATTTTCAATTTACTGTTAGCTTGGCTTTACAACAATAAAATTGTTTTCTATGCGACAGGGAGCAGGTGCCCAAACACCAAACTATATTTTAGGTAAATCAATTAAAATATTTTAGATTCTTTGTTGGCAACAAATAATTTTCAAAAAAAAAAATCTTTTCTCAGCCCGTAACAGAGTCAATGCAGCGGGAACTGTTGTCGCTGATTACATCAATTGGATCAGTTCTCAAGGAGTTCCATTCAACAATATTGTGGCTGTTGGTCACTCCCTCGGTAAAAGTCTATTCAAATTTTCATTAAATAAATTTTAACAAGCCGTGTGGCAGTGAGAGTCGACTAAAGTGGGAAGATAGTGGTTAACAAAAAATGTTTCTGTATTAACTTTCAGGCGCACATGTTGTCAGTGCAGCTGGCAAACGGACTAATGCACTTATTCAAGCGGTCGTTGGTCTTGATCCAGCCGGACCACTTTTCTCTCTCGATGATCCAGCTAATCGAATTCACTTTACCGATGCCCAATATGTCGAAAGTATTGTAACTGATGGCGGCCGTCTAGGATTCGAGCATCCAGTCGCTCACGGAAATTACTATCCGAATTGGGGTAACAATTTTCAACTTTTCGAATTTCAGTTAATTCTAACTAACTTTCGTCTCCAGGTACAAGTCAACCAGGATGTGGAATTGATATAACTGGAAATTGTGGACATAGTTTGGTTAGTAACTTCTATGCGGCTTCCATAAATAATGCCAATCATTTCGGTGCAACAAGGTTTGTGTTTTCCTCTCCTTTTTTTTAAATAGATTTGTCAGACACGGATTCTAAGACGTAGTCGCTAAACATTTACAGATGTAGCGGTCTTCAAGCTATTAGGGACAGAAATTGCCCAGCAGCAGGACCAAGTGGCCGTATGGGCGGAGAACCAGTAAACAATAGTGGTCCAGTACCAAGTGGTTCCGTATTTTGGTTGCCTACCACTGGTACACATCCATTCGCCCAAGGACCCAGATAAAAAGTGTCGCAAATGGATATGAGTATCGCAGATTTTAATAAATTTTCCGACATCCGACAAGTAAAAATGTGTTTAATGATCGAAAAGGGAAGCAGATTGAGAGGAAACGACAATCGACGACTATATCAGTTAGATGAGAAAATCTTACTAGGCATAATGCGATAAGACAGGTGAGGCCCTTCTTCCGAAAGAGGACATTGCAGTCTTATCCACAGACAGTAAAAAGGGACTCTTGTTAGTGGTGTGTGTGAATGAATTTCGGGTCATAATTTCTCTAGGTAGTCTGCCTGCCTCTGTGGTTTTATCTATTCAATTTGACTTTGCAGCATAGTGCAATTCATACAGATTCAAACTAAAAACTTACTGAATGTTTTGTAAACTCCTAATTCAATTGATAAAAACGAAATTGCCTCTGAGAATTGTCTCTCAATTGAGAATTCCACTTTAGATTTGAAAGTATTTTTAGACAGAAAATAATCTAGTTTTATAGTACGTATGACAGCCGATGCTATTCGCATACAGCGCGAATAGTTTTCCTGCGGTACTATTTGCACGCAGTGTTAACAGCACTCTTGGACACTAATAGCATTGCTTGCGAATAGTCTTCTGAATAGATAAGAGGGACCATGATGACGTTCCTTATTTCTAGGAACTGACCTCTGGGGACGTTAATCATATAGTGTGCTAGTCAAAAAACCCCTAATTCCCGTAGCTTCTCGAAGAAGTGGTCGCAGCGTCAGGATAATCTGGTTAGAAACAATGAAAGTGTAAAACAGGTATGGTTTATTGTCCGCCCGGAGGACATAAAAGTCTGATTCTCGTACTTAAACGCACTCATTTTCATATTATTTTCGTTTTTCATTTACATTTTCCAGAAAAAAAAAAGTTTCTTCCTCAGTTATGTATCTCCCGTGTACCAAATTTGTTCAATAAACTCTAAAAGCGAGCGAAATTACACAAGCACATAGTGTGATTAGTGTCCAAGAGAGATTATCCGCACACAGTGAGATTAGTGTCCAAGAGAGACAATTCGCACACCGTCTGATTTGTGGCCAAAAGAGACCATTCGCACACAGTGTCGGTATAATCTTCGTTGAAGGTGCGGATACAATAATTCGATATCGAAAACTACTCAGCTTTGAAGTTTTACAAATAGTTCGGAAAAGGTTCCCGTGTTGTAAAACCCAATAAAACTTTTTAAGAAGACCTTGACACTCCCTTCGGAAAGGCAAGCCACGAAACTAAATTATTGTTCCCACCCTACCCAACTAAAGAATACGTAAACCATCAACGAAAGATACACAAATCTCTAAACATTATTGTTTCAGCGGTGGTATCAGTTTCCTATATACATTTTTAAGCGTTGACCCATCGTGTCGTCAATGCAAAATACCAAATCAACTCGGTTTCCTTGCGTCTTTTTCTATTTTCACCTTTGTTGTTGTTGTTGTTATTCTCAATTGTTTGACGATATGAAAGCTTATCGCAAATTTTGAATACTTTTCTGAGTTGGAATGATAAACTCGTCACTCGTAGAGTACCAAATCTGGGATTATTGTACCAGGACGGGTTGATATTCAAAGAGCACAACAATTCAGAAATCCGCAAAGTTGATAAGATTAGCGACGATTGAAATCAGAGCAACTATAAAATCCGTATAGAAACGGTAAAGCTCTACATTAGTGTTACACTGTGCCGGTCAGCATGAAGTCTATTGTATTCGCATTGTTTATTGCGGCAGGTAATCTCCTTGTAATGAAATTGCTATTTGGTGCTGGAGGAATAATTTGGTGAATGTCTATTGATTTAGTCGCCTCCAATCCAATCTTTCAATCGGAAAATGTTGGTGAGGAAGTGAAAGAGGAGAACTGGCAATTGGTACCAGATACCGATGGACATATGCATTTAGTTGATATCAATAGCGTTGATATGGATGCTGAACCAGCATTCAATGCACCAACTGATGTGATATTCCATTTGTTTACCAGACAAAATCCTACTGCTCCACAAAATGTTGCATTGCGTAACAATGCTCAACTGGCGAGTAGTAATTTACGGCACGTCAGTCCAGATTCTATACTCACGGTAGGACAGAAATATTCCAAAGTTACGCACAGATTACTGAATCGCTAATAATTATTAGGATGGGGATCAGCCAATCAGAATACTAGGGCCGTCGTTAGGAACGCTTTTCTCCAACAACTCGACTGTAAAGTTTTCGTTGTGAACTGGGTAAATTTTAATTGAAGTCACTCCAGAGAGCTTTCCCAAAAATAACGAAAAAAAATCCTTTATCCGACAGAATGCAGGCTCCGACACACCAAACTATATTTTAGGTAAAAAATGGATATATTTTGGTTGATTGGCAGAAAATAATCTTTAAAAAAAATCTTTATTCCGCCCGTCAAAGAGTCAAAGAGTTTTAGTCGGAGAAGTTTGGGCTGATTACATAAATTGGATCCATTCTCACGGAGCTTCATTCAACAATATCGTAACGATTGGTCACTCTCTCGGCAAGTACAATAAAATGTCGATTCAAGCGAGGCTGTGTGCCTTTTTACAGAGCAACACCTAGCCGATCAGTGTTGAAATGATTGCGATTGAACTACCATCAACATAACATGCGCAAATTAAATAGGCGGACATGCTGCTGCCAAACGAACTACGTCATTGATTCAAGCTGTCGTTGGTCTCTGCCCAGCCGGCCCACTCTTTTCCGTCGATGATCCGGCTAATCGAATCCACTCGACCGACGCCCAATATGTAGAAATGATTCTAACCGATGCAGGTCGGTTAGGTTTCCAACATCCAGTCGCTCACGGTAACTTCTATGTGAATTGGGGTAAGTACAGACGATGGTTACGCAAATAATTCCGCATAGCTATAACAATATTACTTTTGCAGGTACCAGTCAACCAGGTAAGCGGTTAATAGACAACCACAGAAATACAAACTTCTAACTACAAAAAAACCATTCAAGGATGTGGCATTGATTTAGCTGGAAGTTGTGGACACGGTTGTCGACTTCTATGGAGCCTCCATAAATAATGACAATATTTTCGGTGCAACAAGGTTTGTGCAATTTTTGGATTGATTTGTTATAGAAATGGATTTCCCAAACGCATATATTTACAGATGTAGCTATTACAAATAGAAATTGCCCAGCAGCAGGACTGAGTGGTCGCATGGGAGGCGAACCAATTAACAATAGTGGTGCACTACCAAGTGGCACAGTGTTCTGGTTACCTACAACTGGTACACATCCATTCGCCCAAGGACCCAGATAAAAGGTGCGGCAATTGAACGTTGTTTAAGAAATCGCTGAGTTGAATAAATTTGTTATCAAGTGAAATTTAGAGATCGTTTATTGTCCGAGAGAGGAGAGCGAGAGAGGGTGTAACTTCGGATACAGGTTATAGTAAATCAGTTTCTTGAACGCCTCTACGCACCTACTCCGTTTACGATCAAACTTCTTCTACTTTCTATTATTGTAAAGTAAACGGAGAGACTGTGATTGCAATTCATCATTTTGAGTCTCGGAATTAATCATGTATATGCGTAGGGAGAAAATCCTCCCTCTGCGCATGTGCATTATTAACGCGGAAACTTAAACGGAGCGAATCTTTTTAAGGCCTCTCTGCACACTTAGTTTGTTTAAAGCTGCAATCGCAGTTCACTGTTTTGGGTCTACGTTTAGATATTGCGCATGCGCACAGAGAGAATTCTCTCTGTGCGCATGCGCATTGTCTAAACGGAGACCCAAAACGGTGAACTGCGCTGGCACCTTAAGAGTCGGAGTTTTCATTGTTTTAACTGACAAGAACTGACAACAATGGAGACGGCCTTCGGTTAGCTGTCATGAAAGCGAATGAACTATTTTCTGACCGAATGCCGATACAAGCTTTAAACACTCCGTTCACTCACTGTTTACGACATAACAATTATAATAACTGTTCTCTCTTTCCATTGTTATAGCGTAGATCATCAGAGATCAACATCTCTCAATAAATAGACCAAGATGTTGTCATAGCGCAAATCCGTTACCCAATTTCACTGTCCAAATCGATACGCATGTCCCATGTACTATATCCTATATACTGAGAACGTTTTCGGTTATTACATTAACCTTGCCGTAATCATCAGTTTATCGTGCTGCAGCAACACATTTTTCTCGATCTATCTCTTTCGCATATAGCAATATTTTATCTTAATTTTATTACACATTGAGCTCATGTCTTGTGCCCATAAAACCCATCTTCTCAATTCACTTACGTTTCTCGCTTTTCTTTTCTTTACCCCCAACCATTGCCGGTGTGATGTATGTTTTATGGGTACCATTTCTATTTCTTATTATTTTTCAAAACATATCTGTACGTAGGTACATCTAATGCGCAGCGAGTACACACAGAAGGAAGGTTTATAAATAATAAAATAAATGAATGAGTCTAAGTTGAATATTAGAATCGGTTTTTTTTAAGAAGAGAAGGAAAAAAGGTTGTAAAACCCTAATGCATAGTAAGGTATATATCCAACATACCGGTCATTTCCATCATCGTTTGCCATAATATATATATTCCAATTCCACACACCATTCTAAATGACAACATTTGCACATTACCCGATTAGGATCAATTAATTATTGTATTTGTTGATTCAGTTGTACATAGCCAGCAACGAGATATTAAATCGTCAATGTGGACATTGTCATTATTTGATCAAACAAACATATAAAATTGTTCATCAAATATATACTCAAACGAACCGGTATGCATTGCGTTGTATATAATTATAGATGAGATACACGAGATCCTATTTCTATATTGTATTCAGTGTCACTTATTCGTATTATAAAACATGATACGAGTTCATTAAAATGTGATAAAATTACGAAATAGACAAAATAATAAAAAATCGAATTTAAAATAAAATGTGGTTCAATGAATGCGAGTTCTTTATGTGTACTTACAACATCTCCTTCGGCTCTCTTTTTTTCTAGCTCCTTAAATTTACGTACTTCCTCGGCAATTCGGGCTTGTATTACAACTAATGAGTCGCGGGTGAAGGGACGGAACAAGCAGCGTTCTTCCTCAGATATCGAGCTTAAATCGTCAATCATTGTCTATTTGGCCAACGATGAAGAGCCTCAGACTGCCAAGGCCTGTAATAAGAAAAAAAATTGTAACAAGATCACTTTGTTGTAAAAGTGAATAAAGAGTCGATAAATTTAGTGATCTTTTAAAGCGATGATTAGGCAACATTTTTGGAATATCTCTGTCATCGGTTCTAACAACTACGTAGATTTTTGTGTCGAAGTCTGAGAAAAAGGACTTTCTCAAGGTCAGTAATATATTCAAAACTAACAACGAAATGGCAAGCATATTGCTGTAAAATGACTAAATCTACTACTTCTCTTGTTTAAAGTATTTTTGCAATTTTTAAATAAAATCTTTTACTTCAATGGTCGTAGCTACCATACATTAACTGAGTAAACACCTGTGAACGACGGCAGAAAATTAGCAATGAGGAACAATATGCCGTCGTAAATGGAAAAATTGTATAGAAAAACAAGTTAAACTTTTGGCATCAATCTGTTGGAAGTAAAAAAAATGAATCCGTGATTCGATTTTATCATGCTTACCGTCTGTGAAAGGACGGTCATTTTGAGAATTTTCTTATTGACTAGGCTATAGTCAAGGCACTTGTGTCAGAAAAACGGTTCCGTTCGACAATAATGTACTGATAAAGGCGTTTTAAAAAATTTCCATTTATTCCACACTTTTCATTCCAAATGATGTATGATAACTGTAAAGTTCGAAAGACGTAAAGCGAGTGAATTGAAACAATGGACTCGACTACTGTTATAGTCATTACAATTTTCAACTTCGTATCCTAGCTTCAAATGAAGGGTAAAATTATCGTCAGAGACTTTGTTAATGGATTAACTCTACAAATACGGCTGGTATCGTCTGCCATTATAACAAAAGAAGACTAAAAGAATTCTTAGAATTTTGTGAACTCGTTACCATCGGGTTAATTAAAAATGTAACAAAGCTCTGAACTATGCAGTGGTTTTGTTGGCAGATCGATACTTGTTTGCAAGTCCGGTTAACAATTAGAAACGAGTAGCGTTTTCCCCACAAAGTAACATCATTCTCATAATGAGTTTTCCGAATTCCACCCCTTCTAGAGAAGAAATTCTCAGAAACGTTGTGTGGCTATTTGATCGTTAACTTTCTTTTACATAAATTGCTTTACTGACTGAGAAATTTGATTTTCCATTAAACAAAAAGTTTTCAAAAGTTTTCATATACAACAATATAGATAAAGAGTAAAAACTCAACATCCTACACCTACTGTTGTAACAACTACCATCATTTTAATAGTCAAACTATAAAGCTCAGAGACTAATTTTGAGAAAATTTATTTCCACATTTTCTTCAATTTTACAGTGAAATTTCAGCAGCAAATATGCTGTTTTTCAATAAAAACTATTTTTTATGTCTTCATATGGTTCATATGGCGTGTAGCAGCTTTAACCATAAAAACAAGTATAAACAGTTTTGATTGTGTGTATCAGCTGAAAAACAGCTGAAGAAAATTCATGCTGAAAGTTTACTGCCTCTGACTGTATTTTTCCTAAAAAGTATTTCCGAGAAAATTTTAAAAAATGTAACAAAATTCGGGAAAATATGGGAAAATTCAAGTAGTTTTCGTGAAAATTCGTAAAAAAATTGAAATAGTTCCTGATGAAAATTATAAGCATAAAACTCGTTCCTATTGTAAACATTCTGACAGTAAATACAAATTTTAATGTCCACCTGAATAGGAATGCCTGAAATTTCCAGTGATAAGAACTTTTCAAACCTACATACAATTCTGTATACATTATGACTAATGCCGTGTGTATCAATCAAATTTTTTAGTTGTTAATTTTAGTAAACTTTTACTGAATGTCAAGCTGGTGCTTCTCGTTGATTGACAGAGTTGGAAAACGTCTTTTCTTTGGATAGATTTCGTTTCCATCCGACACAATCGGAATGAAAATCGATGACCATATAATTTCCGCTCCCCTTTCGGTGTAATCAGCAGCTTTCAACGGTGAAGGAAAGTTCGATGATAAAAATCCATTTAGTTCAACAAAGCGTTTTTCCGCCAGCGTCACTATTATGTTTAACATTCATTTCAATAATGTTAAAGTTCCAACATTTTCAAGCAGACATTTTTCCGTGTGGAGTGTGTACAGTGAAAATATTTTGTTTATCAATCTGCTTTTTCGTCGAAATGTTATGTAGTAATATGTCATGTGATACATCGTCATAGCAAAGCGAAATACATATAATAATAACGACTTATATCATCGGTATACAACGCATTAGACACACAATACGGAGGAAAGGAATATAAATTTTCCACCAGCAAAATGGAGGACAAACGTACATACATTCCACCGAGAACGCTCGCACGGTGAAAATATGTGAAGAAACAGAAGAAGAAAAAATTAAGAAAATCCTCATGTCACGACCTTCACTTAAAACGAAAACACGTACACAATCGATGGTAATTTGTGCGGTTTTGTTCGTACCTCGGTTCGTACACAGAAAATATTTTGTGTATACGTAATTTAAATAAGATATACCATTAGGATGATATGTTTGCAAAGAAATAATATTGCGAGCGATGACGGTGACGTAACTGGAAGATGAATATCGTGAACGAAATACGAATCAATAGAATGGATAGAGACGCAAATTTATAGTTTGTGGGCAATGTGTGGAATGGAATGTGTGTGTTACACTAGCGTGTAAAAGTGATTTCGTCGATATTTTTGACGATTTCGACGACTTCATTCAAATTAAACTCGGCTTCGGCTCGTATTGGCAACATAATATCTCATGTCTAACGCGTCAAACAACATCTTGTCGATACAAGTATCGAAAATAGGAGAATGGAGTTTAGAAACTAAGGGTAAAATCTATTACAATTTAGTACTTTTCTTCATCAAAAGTTCTGCTGTCACTGAATTATTTTTTCATGAACAAACTTCACTGCTGTGACATTTCATGGGAATGAATCAATGTGAAGTTTTTACACAAAAAAATAGTCGAGTGAGATTGAAGTACTTTTAAAAACGAGCCGTCAGAACAGTCGGAGCGTTTGCTGCGACTGAGCCCCGTACAAACCCGTACATCTATTGCGTACGTGACCCTAGTTCGTCCGTCGCTCTACTCTTACCGTAAGCCTACTGCGCCCGTAAACGTCGGTAATGTGTACGTCTTAAAAATTGCGCATAGCGCAATTACGAAGCCCCGTACGACGTTCCTTTCAAATGTAACACAAATTTCGAATTGACCTAAAATTAAGTAAGTATCATTTTCACCGATTTATATTGATTTTACAAAAATCCAAAATGGCGGCCGACGGCCATTTTGTTAGGAGGTGGAAAGTAGTACGGCTGTTAGTACCTTTCAAAAAAAAAAAATTGAAATTCGGTCAAAGTTTACTCGAGATATTAACAAAAAACACCACCTTCACTGTACGGCCGAGTAGCCACATATAAGCTCACTCCAAGAGACCTAGCTCACGCTCCGGTGAACCGAATTTCATAAACTTTTTTTTCCCTGATTGGTACGGTCAATACCTATCTAATGAAGTAAAATCCATCTAAATACGTTCAAATTTGGCCAACCTACAAGCAAAAACGGCTTGCCGCCCTGTACCTAGTTCACACCAAGGGGTCTAACTCACGAGTCGGTCATCCAATTTTCATAAACGTTTTTTTTGTCGATCGGTATTGTAAATACCTTTCATTTGACGTATCACTTACAAGTGTAGTGCTTAAATGTCTGGAGATATCGTCGAAAAACAGTTAGGCACTTATTGGGCCCCAGCTCCGGAAGGGTCGACCCAAAATCGCCCATCTTCGAACTTAGCCTCACTATTTTGACTATCTTTCAGGGATTTTTTTTTTTTTTGAAATCGGATTTGATTTACTCAAGATATCGACGTGACAGACGGACGGACGGACGGACAAAATTTTTATTGCCGATTCGTTATCTATGAACAATGAACATAGGCAAACACTTTGCCCTTACCGTCTGCTTCGAATTCCATCAATTACACACGGCATCGTAATCCTATAAGCCCCTTCGTACTTCGTACGGGGCTAAAAATGTGGCGCTTCTACAGGCCAACCAACTAGGCGAATAGCGCGTAAAAGTTACATCGTGTGAATAGATTGAAGTATTTTCTATTGAAAGCCCATCACTGTCTCACTGCAAATGTGGTGAGAAAATTCGTATTTTCAGACCGCATATCTTCTCGGAAGTTCAGTTCAGTTCGAATGTACTTCGAAAGCCATACAAATTTTACATGTTAAGGTCGTCGAATGTTCATGAAATTTGATGGAAAGAACGATTTTCGAACCACAACCATGTAATAGTTATTTGTTAACCGAGAGAGAAAATAGGTAATTTTAACAAGGACGAAGTTTATGGCCCGAGCGGAGCGAGGACCGTAAATCGTTCGAGCTGGAATTTCCTATTTTTCCACAGAGGTGAACACTACGTTTCTCAAGTTGTGTGATTACTGTCTCCACGAAACGAAATAGTATGTCTTGAACTTCGCGAACTTCCTTTTCGTCCCTGAAGCATGAAAACATCGATTCGTTGTAATATTTTTGAAAATGGTAACAAAGTGAGAACTCGGTGGTGAAAATTTCCATTTTTTTTTTACAGTAGAGAAAGCGCTGAGACTGAGAAAAATATTTTCTCCTACGAAATGTCGTCAGATGAAACGTTTTGAGTGTAGAAAATACAGCCTGGGACAGTCAAAAAAGTGCATTTTTATTCTATACGTGTTTCATCGATTTCAGTTGTTTTGCCATTGTAATTTGTTTTGTTAAAACAGCTGAAATCGACAAACACGAAAATCATGGAAATACACTTTTTTGACTGTCCTTGGCTGTAAGGTTAATCACACCGCACACATGAAAAATTAGTTTTACAAATATTTTTTTAGGAAAAAACAAAAACTTCTTGCTGATGCAAATTGTGTTAGATTTGATGTACGTGAATAAAAGTTGAGAAGAAAGTTTTAATAAATTCGTTTCATGTCGATATTCTTCATCTGTATGAGTAGATTGAATTTATGTTTTCGATCCAAGAACTATCGTAACTGCGATCTAAACCTCATTTTTACTTTTGCCAATTCACACAAAAACACAAACTTTCCAAAAGTTTTTCGTTTCGATTTACCTAACTGATATGAGAATTGAAATTTACCAACACAACAAACACTCACCTGCTAACAATGATGTAGTGAAGGGGCTCGAAACAGGTCCGCACTTCGTTGTGCGACCAACTGCTGGCTCGGCCCCCACGAGCTAACTCGGACGGTAAGCCGTCCTGAAATTTCCTTTATTTCACTTTTTCTCTTCGATTTCCATTCAAGAAAATTGTTACCTGTCGTTCTAAATGGAAACAGGATCGAAGCGAAGATGATCGCAACAGCTAAACAGCAACTGGGGCCCTTAACAATCCGTGTAAAATCGAGATTGCTCATGACCGCCCTGAAAGAACACAATTTTGTTTTGTTTTATATCTTACACAGCGAATACGATAGAGTCAACAGTGGTAAATGAAAGAGTGGCTGTAATTTGAACTCTGCACTACGTCAGTGTTAGCTAATGATATCTTGAAACCCTAGAGCATCGAAATTGAACAAGAATCTTTTTCACGAATAGATGGACAGAAGAGCGCCTTCGCATTAGCCCTCACTACGATCCTTATGAAATTATGAGTGATTGTTTTCACTTTACAGCAGATCGTCTTGTCGGTACGTTTCTTGATACCTGATATAAGCCTTATTGTTAAATTTCGTTATCTTCCCACCGAGACTCTGCATATATTTTGTGATCATACTTATCTCCTGTCATGTTTTTACAAGGTTTTTTACTCAGAACTAAAAGCATGCTTTGAGCCTTAAAGCCAATTCTCTCGTTTTCCGTAGTTATGTAATAAGCCATTTTTGACCCAAGTAAAACCAGAGGCATGTTATCACACGTATAAACAATAGGGGTATGACAATTTCGTGAGCTTTCCATATTATATTTTACGTCGAAAGTCTACGAAATCGCCATACTCACGATTTTTACGAACGATAATGTTTAGAGCAACACCCTGGCAAGGTGGAGATTCTGGGTTCGGGTCCCAGTCGTGGCACCAAAATTTTATTTCAGATTTCAATTCATTGATTCAATTTCTCTTATAATTTCACTTCAAATTCCATAACGGTTTGCTTCAAATGTTCAACACACAAAGCGTGTAGCATTTGGACTTTTGATTTTTACTGTAGGAAACTAAGAAACAAGATATGGAAATACCAAAGTATATAAACCACTCCAGCTAACGCAAATCTTCAACAACCAACGGAACCCAAGTTTCGTACGATTTCAATAGAATTTGTGTATTTATTTATTCAAAGCGAAAAAAAAGACTGCTCGCATACGGCGCAGTCAGTAAAAAAACGATCTTTTCAATCAACAAATATTACAATAAATAAAAATCATCCGCTCTATTACTTCCTAAAGTTCCAAGAATACATGCCGCATTGCCTCTTTGTATAGCAATAGAAATTTTCTGCAACAGATAATCTTTGGAACGTGGCTCCCCTGATGCTCTCTTCATCAACGATCCCAACTTGTCAATAAATTTCTTTGTTTCTGGACCCATGCAACCTAATGATTCAAAGGCAAGGGGGGTAAATAAATAGTTTTCTTTAAGACGTATATAATGATTATGCTTAAATCTCTCCGCTTTATCTGCAATAGACCCTGCTTTCTTAGAGGATTCACTGATGTATGAAGGAGCCAAAGTATCACGTATTGTTACATCCCATAAAAGTGATTTTCCATGACTCCACGGAACTACTGTCATACCATCAGGTCTTTTACCGTCGTCTCTAGAAATACCAGGTGGTTGCAAAATATTTACTTTTACAACATTCAAGTTATCCAATCAATTCTGTAGATATCGTTGGCAATACTTCAAAGGAAGTTCCACATTTTGTGTGATCTACTGAAAGTTTCAGTGTTCATATACTTTAAGCAATAACCTCTCTTGTTTGTCATAAAGTCACTTACGCCGTTGAGCTGTGAGTTTATGTGTCAGTTCGTTCAAACTTAACAGAAAAGGGCCTTTTTTCGAATTTAACGGATCTTTACCGGATTTCCAGGAAAGGCCTTTCGGTAATTGGGCGCTGCTGTCAAGTAAACAGAGATCTAAACGACGCACTAAAGCTCAAATGTAAGATGTAAGAGATTTTTGTATAATACATTTTGTCAAAATATTACTAATGTCAGCGCTCTGATTTTGTGAATTAGCTTCGCCTTTAGAGGGTAATTCCTTGTTTCTCAAATGTTAGTCGCATATCAGTCGCATTGAGCAAGTAAATTACTAGTTTAATTACAGAATCTATTACTTCATTTGATCTTTTACGCTATTTCTACAAATATTCTGCTTCATTAGTTTCTTGAAACGCTTTTCTTATCGCTGTCCATAACAGTATCGGATTTTTTTTACTTACATGGGGCACATGGATACGGCTGGAATCTGATTAAACCTATATCCGAGGCATAATGATTAAATGACGCCGTCCTTTTGTTGAAATTTTCTGCAAAGAAACAAAAAAAAATCTTTTTAACAATTTATTCGCTGGCATGGGTATAGTTTAACATTCATAAATTGGTATGGTGTGTTGTGGTCATGCGGTGTATATAGCTTTCATACGAAAGCTTTGCGGAATGGTCAATGGTTACCAAGCAACGTTTTCTGCAACGTTTTGCTAGAATGGCAGAGTATGGTTTTTCTCTATCGGATGCTTTATGCCATTATAATATGCCTACACACTGACTGTGTGATTGTAGAATGTTTAGAACGCATGCGGCATAGGAAAATTTCCATATGGACGATTCTATTTGTTTCCACTGTACAACTTTCTTATATCTGTATCTTCGACAGTCAAAAAACTTATTGAAAATTCGGTTTCATGTTTGAGGAACATATTGCAAAATTATTGAAAATCATCATCACAGAAATGATTGCTCGTCATCAGAGATGACGTTTCCTTTTCAAACTTTTCCTTCGATGTAACTACCCATATATGACGAAAAATCTCTATAAAGAGCTTTTTGCAATGTGTGTCACACAACGTATATAGTATAGTATAACATCCATACTGGCATTGGCATACTCGAAATTTCATATACATTTCAATTTGCATGTATGACACAATATATAATTTAGAAACATATAAAATCCTTGTGTAGATCTTGGGTGTGTTCGTTATCAATCTTTTCTTCTTCTTCTTTTTTTCGGTGTTGTAGATATGTATAAAATAGATATAATAGAAACCGACGACGACTTAAAAAGGAAAATGTGCTTTCTATTGATTTCTGGGACAGCAGTTTTTTCAACTCAATTTTTATGAATGATAGTCAAATTTCAATATAAATTTTTTCTGTTTTGATTAGGAACAATAAGTCATACCATCCGACTGACTTGTCGTATAAATTGGTTTTCGATGAATCTTCACATCCGTCAATCCAAAGAGCCTTTAATATTGAATTACATCTGTT
Source organism: Bradysia coprophila (assembly GCF_014529535.1). Classification (NCBI taxonomy): domain Eukaryota; kingdom Metazoa; phylum Arthropoda; class Insecta; order Diptera; family Sciaridae; genus Bradysia; species Bradysia coprophila. Next base: position 10,958,507 of record NW_023503493.1, on the reverse strand, counting down.
GCAAATTAACGGATCGGAACTGGTAATTTCACACAGTATTGTCTCTAGAAGTGGCAATATCGTAAGTTAAAAATGGTAGGATCAATCATGAATGGGATTGTCATTCGATGAAAATACTATAATAGATTGACAATGCTTGTCCTTATTTTACTCTCGTTTTCTATTCGCAAAATTTGGTACCGTCAGTCGTGGAATGATCACCATAGATTAAGGGTTAAATTACTGACAATAGATTGACATTGTTTCTGCTGTGTCTATCACTTGTCACTGTGTAGTGTAAAGAGTTTCTTATAAATAATGGAATAACTTTTGCCATCTAACAGATGAGTTCAATATAAAATGTTATTATCTTAAGAAATCTCCTGAAAAATGTCTCTTCAGAGCATTACGACAGTCAATAAAGAACCAACAACTTTAACAATTTAGTCTGCGCTGCGTTCTATGTACATTAAATTTTATAATAAATGTAATACGCAGACAGATAGGATGTTCCATTTGAGTAGACCGGTTAGTGTGCGGGTGTCAAAGTAAGAAACGAAAATGAGGAATTTTAAAAGTATTTCTCGAGGTTTCATCCTCCAGCAGCGCTCGTATCTGTCTTCGATGGTTTTATATCGCGCGTTCTAGCGTGAGCGGAGCGAGCTCTTGGCCTCATTCTATTATTTTAATACCATTCTTCGTTCTTTGGTTTCATGTTTGCGAATGTTCTGAGGAATTTATTTCTGTTAAACAACCTATTACCGGCACATAGTAGTATGCAATCACTCAGAATCACTGTACTACGCATTAAACATAACTTATGAATGAATATGTGGGGTGTGATTAATTTCTCCACTCAAAAGGCTACGAGAAAATGACATTTTGCTGACGCTTTGTCAGTTGACAGTTCGGGGTAGAAAATATCTTGTTTTGATAGGGGAAAAATATAAATGTGCGCTTTGTTTTTGTTTCGTTTCGTGGAAAAAAACGGCTAACCACACCTCTTCAGCCACATATGTAGTTTTGTTCACCTCAGGAAGAAATAGGAAATTCAACTCAAAGTATTCGCCGCCCTCGCTCTGCTCTGACCACAAAACCTTGCTCTTGTTGCAATTTTTCTTCCCTCTGTAAACAAGTGACTATACCTATTACATTTTCTTATGTCAAATGTCGGGCTGCATCTTGGTTTTTCTCTTTCATAGTAACATGAAAAGTACTATGTCGTCTCTCGTTTTATTTTCCATACAAAAGTGCAACATAACCTACTTCAGACTTCCATTCGTTATAGGAGCAATTCTCAATGGCACAGGTGTAAGACAACCGAAATATAGGCAAACCGAGACCGCCACCCTTGGTTGTGTTACGAAATTATCAAACGGTCTCCATTATTTATATAAAAAGGAGGAACAAAAATGAAAAGAAAACAAATAACAAGAATTTTCCAACGTAAAGCACATCATCTCCCAGAAAGAAAAACTTCAAACTTTTGGTGGGTATAATAATTAGGAAATAAAAAATTCATTCCTTATTGTACCACCTCTTATGCTTCCGATATGGTTCCATTTTATACGTATGCAAATCAGAATTTATTCCTGAATGAAATATTTTCTCGATGAATTTATAATTTTTTTTCGTATATTTAGCCTACAAATAAAATTTTTGTTTTTATTATCTTGTGTATTTTTGTGAAATACCTACACCTTCGCATTTTCTCTGTGCTTTCAAATTTTTTAATACAGACAGATAGGACATTATTGTGTGCCGTTTCTAGATCCACATTTTTACCTTTTAAAGATGATAATTCATCTTTAAAGGTGTATGAAAATCCTCTCGTTGCCTGACACGTATAAACATAGCGGATGACAAGACCAAAATGGTTGAGAAAATCTTTCAAATGAAATGAAAATCTTTGACATAAAAAAGCAGCAAAATATTTTTTGTCATAAAAGGTTTCAGTGTCTTTCAAAGGAAGCTTCTGTCATTAAATATTTGACGCTCTCTAAGGTCATCGGCTTGACTTTCCTGCAACATTCGATTTAATGTTTGATCGTTGTTTTTTTTTCTAAAATTTCAAACACTAAAAGCTTTATAATACAGTAATTTCATACATCTGGATATTGTTTACGGTGTATAACCAAAATAAAAGGAATAAAGTGAAATATTCCCTTCGATAACATCTGCTGTTTTCATCGTAGACAAAAATTAATGAAGAAGTATGGCTAATATGGTCTTATATTTCTAAATGTGTGTTAGAACCAATGAAGTAGTAGATTTTCTATATTTTCAACATTTTAAAAACACATTCGCCAAATCAAGTAATTTTATAAGACTACTCAACGTAGATAAAAGATTGAGAAAAAGCTTTCCTTCTATCACAAGAATTTCTTGTCAAGAAAAATTTGCCCTTCAATTGTTGTGGATGGTACGATGAAAAAGAATTTTCTAAAGAAAATTAACTCCAGCAAAACGATGTCTTCATCATTTCGTAATTTCTTTTAACCGTTTTATATCTCTACAGATACTGGTGAAGAATTTATAAATTTTTACGACATCATCTCTAGATTTTTATGCAGGTCACTTACAGCTTCTAATGAAACTCAATTTTTTTTAGAAAACATAAAAGCAGTTAAAAAAAATCTTTTCAATAGTTAGTAAGTGTAACTTCCGGCCAATAAGGATTGTAGTCTTTCCTAATCTTTCAGTAAATTTCCTAATTTTTTAGAAACTTTTTACGAGAAATAAGGCAAATAAGGGAAAATTAGGAAAACCGTTCCCTCAAAATATTTCCTGCTAGTAACTCAGCAGAGTAGTAACCACCTTTGGCTGCATTTTTTAATAAAATTTCAGCGAGAGTCTGAGAGTATTCAAAGTCTTTTAGTGAATAGAAGCTCCAAAATGTTAGGTCTTCTCTAATTATCGCTGGTAGTTTTTATCTCACTCACACAGTTAAAGTGTAAACCAAATTTGTGTTCAACTGTTTTACCACACATAGAATTCCACTGCTTATACGTGCTCAAACGATTTTTCACATTTACCACGCGTGTGTGACTGTTAATCCCGTATAAAGACGTATAAGCAATGTGTTTGCATAGGTTGACCAGCTGGTAGAACAGCTGATACAAAGTAAGACACAAATTTGGTTGCCCTTTACTGTATTTACATGTGGATTAAACTATTTCCGTTCACAATGTTTAACGAAACTGGTTTCATAAAATAAAACAAAGGAAAATTCTCCAATCCTAAAGATTTCATTAAGAAATATCGAACACAATTTATCTTACTCCAACACCCGTATTTCGATCCTACATTCTGTGCAGAAATTCTCATCTCTGCATTTCTTTTTCTCCCCTCATCGTTTTGTAATTCATCACAAACCTGAAACTAGCGTCATTGTTCAGAGAAGTGTAAAATTGAAAAATATCCAACTGATTACACACTCGAACAACGATTATCATCAGCTTTAGCTACATCCCTTCATGGCACATATTTGAAAAATTAATTTTCATTCATAAATACTTCAGCATCACCATCGGAGAAGTAATACGGAAAAACTTTTGCATGCATATTGAATTTCATGTGGTTTGGATACAAGGCTTTCATTACCTATTTGTTTTCGTAGATTGGAATATTTTGTGTGTTTATATCTCCACTCCACTCGAACGATGGAATTATGACGAGGATAATAGTCACTGCGAGTTTGTTATGTGTGTATGAGTTACGTAGCTCTATGAATGATTTTTTTAGGTGCTGGATGTGGATGGTAATTAATTTGATATCGAGGTATGTACTTGACGGATTTGCAGCGAGATACAATGATATAGCTGTTTTTAATAATGTGTCTAATAACTGTAGTTGAAGTTTCGAATATAACTCTTTTATTACGTTGAGGTTGAAATTCAACAACCCAATTAATTTTGTAGTTGATGCTAGTTGATGAATAAGTTCGGTTACGAAATAGCTGTACATCAGAAATGGTCGCCAGTGAAAAGTTAAAGGTCTTTCGAGGGATTTTTTTGAAAAACAGCCTACCGAAATTGGACGCATTTTCCAGTGGACTTTTTCATATGTGCCTAGAAAGGTATTGAAACCTAGAAGCCAAAACTACCTTCAAAAAAATTCTTCGAAGTTTGTGTGGCTGGTGAAAGGTGCACAAAAACCGAAGACTTGCACTTTTCTTACAAAAATTTCTCCAGTTAAACGAGCCGTACAGGGTCGTGTGGGGTGTCATTAGAAAGATAATCACATGTACTATTGAGCCGAATAGGGACTTATTTGGTTTAAAATTCGTCGACACTGAAATATGTGCAGTTGAAGTTTTCAACCAAAGACTTACACTGTTTTTACTGAAATTTCTCGAGGTACACAAAACGTACATGGTCGTGTAGGGTGTCATTTGACAAGTAATTTAATGTGCTTTTGGGTCAAATAGGATCTTATGTGATTTGGATGCATCTACGATGAAATAGAAGTTGAAATGTGTTCATATTTCATCATAGATGCATCCAAACGTCATAGGACCCTATTTGCCCCAAAAGCACATTAAATTACCTGTCAAATGACACCCTACACGACCATGTACGTTTTGTGTACCTCGAGAAATTTCAGTAAGAACAGTGTAAGTCTTCGGTTGAAAACTTCAACTGCATTTCAGTGTCGATGAATTTTAAACCAAATAAGTCCCTATTTGGCTCGATAATACATGTGATTATCTTTCTAATGACACCCCACACGACCCTGTACGGCTCGTGTAACTGGAAAAATTTTTGTAAGAAAAGTGCAAGTCTTCGGTTTTTGGGCACCTTTCACCAGCCACACAAACTTCGAAGAATTTCTTTGAAGGTGGTTTTGGCTTCTAGGTTTGAATACTTTTCTAGGCACATATAAAAAAGTCCACTGGAAAATGCGTCCGATTTCGGTAGGCTGTTTTTCAAAAGAATCCCTCTTCACGATCTTATAACTGATGACTCTAGCGGTAGTTGGGTGAAGTTGAAAAAAAAAGTTAAGAAAATCTGCTACTTCATTAGTTTACAAACACATTTTACCATAGCAATAGCCTAGAGCTCATAGCTTATTTTTCTCGCCGCTATCGATAACAGATGACAAAAGTCTGTGAAAAGTTGTGCCATTAGGAACACAATGAATCTAAGGTCCCAGGATAAATCTTAATTCAATTAAAGAACCTGTTGTCGATAGTTCGGGTTTGACAGTCTATTGAAAAGCTGGTCTTGTGAATTTCCGAAAAAAAATTCTGTAATTTGAGGGTCGGTTAAACATTGCATGTGACAGTAAAGACTTTCGTATTTGCATTACATTTCTATACTGCTGAATAGGACTTTAAAAGTTGTGTTTCCATTTATTCAACAAATCAGCACACTTTTGCAGATAGTCATCATTTTTGAAAAAGCAATAGCGAACGTAGTTCTCACCCAAGTGCTTATGACCGTCTGCATAAAATGCACTTGGCGGAATGCCTTGAATGCCGATGTTCTTTATCATCCACTTTGTAAATCGATAATCACGATGTGTGTCACTTTCCGTAGTCAAATCAGATTTATCGGCTAATGAACTCCAGTCGGCCATCAAAAAATACCCGCCCTGTGGATTGATCACATTCATTCCAATGTCTCGTAAAAATGCAGCCGTAAAATCACGTTTCTTTTGAAGCTCTTGCGGCAATGCATTGAAATAACATTCGTTCGTACCCAGGCGCAGTAGTTCTGTTTCAAATGCAATAGCCAATGCTTCTTGGATCGGCGTCGAGCATGTGTAGACCGAATTTTGATGAACCATTTGCATATTCGTCATTAAATTCTCTGGACCAAATGACCACCCAATTTTCCAACCAGTCGTTGAAAAAGTTTTACCAGCCGAACCAACCGTTATCGTTCTTTCCCACATTCCGTCCAAAGTGCACATACGAATCATTTCATTTCCATCGTATGTAATCCACTCGTATACCTCATCCGACAAGCATAACACATTGTATTTGATGCACAGCTCTGCAATTTTCTTCAACTCATTCACTGTAAATACCTTGCCCAGTGGATTGTTCGGATTGTTTAAAATGAACATTTTCGTCTTGTTGCTGAAAATGTTTTCCAATTCGTCGACGTCCAATACCCAATCAGCGGTGGATGTAACGGAGCTGGTTTTCGGCTTGAGCGGAATAAAGCGTGGAATTCCACCAGCCATTTTCACCATTGGTTCATAGCAATCGAAAAATGGTTCCACAATTATGACTTCATCACCAACATCAACATGCCCGTGAATGACCGTATATATCGCCTGATACGCTCCACTCGAAATCAACACCTCATTTCGGAAATCAATCGGACGATTGACTAGATTTGAGTACAATTTGCTGATCGCCTGAACCAATCTTAAATGACCGAATCCTCGAGTATATTGGTGCAGTAGATGGTCATTTTTAGCAGCATTTGTATATGCATCCGTGATGTAACTCGGCACGGGATAGTCACAGAATCCCTGGCCAAGGTCTAACGGCTTATGTTTGATCGCCAATTCAATGTATTCCGTCCACATACTCTTTTTACTTCCTTCCAAACGAGCCGGCAAACGGAATTTTTCTTTTATACTTTGTTGAGACATATTTCTGATTGATGTCACTGATCCGACAAGAAATACCGCTCTATTCAATGTAGTACAGCAACGATAATACTGAGACTTTTCGCGTACCAGTAGTATTGATGATGCTACGACGGCTGATTTATTTAAAATCATGTTGAATTGTCCCAGCTGTGTCTATTGAGTGTATGTAATTAAAGGCGAGACTAAGAACTGTATTTCGCTCGCAAACGGTAGATAGATAATCAATAACACCTTTTCTTATCGTACAAAGTCAATGCGCTTTAGATTGCAAGTGTAAACAGATACTTCATAGCAATGGAATACACTGAAAGAAAATAGATTTGAATTTTCTAGAAATGTCGAAATTTTCTCGGTAAACTATTGCAATACATATCTGTCTGCCACAAGTAGATCATTCGGTTAATATTCATGTAGAATCAAGCAAACTATCTACCGTTCAATGATACAAATAAAAGACGATGTCTTCAACCAAAATTAACCAAAAGATTAAAGGATTGAAAGTTTACCCTGTCACAGACGGCAAGCAAATTTATGCAAATTCTTTTACTTCATTTGTTCTATCATACGTTTTGCTATATAAGACTGCTTTAAATGGAACTCATCATTTACTAGAGTCATCGTTGTGGATAGCATATGAACCGTAACGGATTACACTTCACTTGACTGAGGTGATGCAACTGTTAAAAACAATGAAGTAAAAGATTTAAAATCAGACTTTTGAAAATAGTTTGATCAAATGAAGTAATCGATCCGATATGCTTGCCGTCCGTGAAATGTGAATTCTAAAGACATTCTCTGCGGTAAAAGAATACGATTAAAGTCTTAAACAAGAATTGAGTTCATAGATTCCTCAAAGAACACATATTATGTCGAAAGCTTATCTTCCACAAATTAATTGAAAAACATAAGTGTCAGCCATCAATGTGTGTCTTGTTCTGCTTGTATCCATAATCAATTCAATGCAAAGCAACAATCAAATCTTATTTAAAACTGTTTAAGATGTTAATACCCAGGTAAGATTAACATTTTAATATGCATCCGACTAAACATGTAACGATCATGAATACATTTGATACAAAACATCCCACACACACACGTCGTTCAAAGGTAAATTTCAATCTACGACACTTAGAACAGAAAGCTCGAAAACAGTCATTCGTTCGGCTTATATGTATACGTATTCGAGCAAGTATTCGACACATAAAATGGTTATGTATTCAAAAGTGCTTTTCAGAGTAAATATTTTAAGCTTCCACACCCCCAGAGGAGCAATTTTCACAACAGCATCCAGTAGAAAACGTATTGACTTTGATACGTTATGTTTGGTTGAAACACAGCTCGAGCGTTTTCTTTGTATGTACCACAGAACTGCTATGGGCTATAAAGGAAGTAGAAGAAGGAACATAAGAAACGTGTACATAAAACGAAGGTATTCTCCTTATTGATTTTAGATAAAAACAACAAAAATTTCACATTTTAGAAATTGTACTTTGACCTGCGATTTTTTCTTTATTTGTTACAATTTGGGGTAGATGTCTAAGCGCTCCACGAATATACCACCAATTTATAAAGATTTATGAAGCCGAACAAATAAACAAGGCCAGAATTTACATGGTATGGTTAACATTTTCATTATGTATAGAAAACCAATTTTTCTCTTTGAAAGCAGTGAATGAAAGAATTAGAGCTTTGATTTTCCGAAAACGAATTCATAACGCACTAGCGTCTACCTACGTACAATATTACTTGAATGAAACTAGTTGTCGCGGCCAGAGGTTCTCTTTTGGAACCATTTTCGTAAGACACTCGAAAACACAAAGGTTCTCTAAATTTTCATAAATCTATACTTTACAGAATTTTTTGTTTACGTCGCTTCGCTCGAATGAAACATTTACATTGCCTAATCACGTAAAGCACAGTATGTACGTGGCTCCAAATTTAAGTAAGAGACAATACCGCTCATCAAAATAAAAATTTGGAACCACGGACATAATGTACTATTACATGCTTTTGAAACCAATTTTTTTTGCTAACGTGTGTAATAAGCCACTTTCGACTCTGAGATAACAAAAGCCCGTAAAATTCTATTACTGTGAGCTTATTGAGTATAATATGGCATGTAATTAAAGTGATAGCTATTTAATAAGAAATGATCACAAGAAAATAGGAAATGATCACTAGAAAAAGAGGATCACAATTTTTTTATGATAGCAATAAAAATAGAATTTGATCACCAAAAAATAAGAATTTGATCACTAAATATATGCAATTTTACCACTAACATATGATCGTCTCGAAATAAGAAATGATCTACAATTATACGAATTTGATTACAAAAAATAAAGAAATGATCGTGCAAAATAAAAAATTTGATTGCAAGAAATAAGGATATGCTATCTATTATTCTGTTTGATTATTAGACGATGCAAGAGAAAAAAAAATTAACACCTAAGTTACCAACACCGTTCCGGGCGCCCGGCTCGCATTGCGGCCCTCCGCTTCGCTACGGGGCAATGGGCCGGATCGCTCGGCGTGTTAAAACGCTTTTTATGTGCAATGAATTACACAGACTAATTATTAGACGATGCGAGAGAAAAAAAATTAACTCCTAAGTTACCAACACCGTTCCGGCGCCCGGCTCGCATTGCGGCCCTCCGCTTCGCTCCGGGGCAATGGGCCGGATCGCTCGGCGTGTTAAAACGCTTTTTATGTGTATTCGTTCGGACTTTTAGTGATCAAATTCTTTACTTTTAGTGATCAAATTCTTTATTTTTAGTGATCAAATTCTTTATTTTTAGTGATCACATTTGATTTAGCGGGTGGTAGGTACTACTTGTGATCACTTCTTATTTTAGGTTGATAGAATCTTATTTCGTAGTGTTATATTTGAAAAACTGGTTGTGATCACATTCTTATTTTCCTGCAATCATTTTTATTTTCAAGTGATCAATTCTTATTTTAGATTTATCGCTTTTATTTCTTCCCGTATAATATTACGTAAGTCACAGTTAACAACTTTCTATTTTGCCAAGGGTGAGCATTTCCTCAGAATGCTCAGAATGCTCAGAATGCTCAGAATGGTATATTGTGATGACAATTCTGTACAGTAAACAAAAGACTCAATTTTAATTTCTAATATGACTCTCCCAAAGACATTAGAGATATAGTAGACCAGTATTTCATACATTCAAAAGTGAAGCAAAATATTACCATCATAGCGAGTATCTGACTATTAACAGATTCCCAAAAATTCTGTACAAAATTTCTAAAAAAAACGTCGAGTGGAAGAGAGATTAAATATACATTTTTTATGTTTTATTGTTTGGCCTCTCTCTCTTTCGGTGGATGTCCTTTATGGATAGTGCCTAAAGGCCCAAACACATTCGTGGAAAGAGACCTCACAGCGAAAATGACTTCACAATTTAGGAGGAGTAGGAGGTGGAAATGTATTAGAGAGTGTTATGATGAAAGAGAAGAAGATATTTTGACAAGTACCCCAAGGCGAGTTAAAAAAAACTGGTTTTCTGTCCTCTCGCTCTCAACGTATCACATTGAAAGAGAAGAAAATACTTTGACAAGTACCTCAAGGCAAGTTATAATAACTAGTCTTCGGTTTTCTCGCTCTGACCATAACAGTCTATTGAGTTGAGTAGGACTACTGCTACTGTGTACAATTCTAATAAAAGTGAACAGGCGATGGTATTATAGGTAGAATCTAGAAAGTTGTTAATTACTTCCGTGATAAGAAACTCTTTGAACACGTTTGTTCAACATTAAAAAAATTAAATTTCAATCTTTCTTTACAACCTCAAAGCAAAACTTAAAGCAAACACACAGCATCACGTTATTATTTTAAACGAAAAAGAAGACATACCGACGAAATAAAAAGAAAGGCAACCAAACAGTATAATGCTGCAACTTTCTTGAAGGATGTATTCATGTACTACACCGTATATATAATGAGTTTCGCACAAAAAAAAAAAGTTGAACTATATAGTGGAAAGCGAAATGCCTGGTGGGAGGCTTAACGTCTGAATTATAATTGTGTTTTGCTATGGGTGAAAATTAAATTGAATGGAATTAGCTACGGCGAAAGTAGGTTAGCTGTAAGTTGAGTGGAAAAAGTGGGATTTATGATTCTGTGTGTGAGGGAATGAAGATTGCTGTCGCTTTTTTATCACAAGTTACGAACACCTACAATTATTGACACACCAGCGAAATCTATTGTATAGATTGTATTTAAGGCAGTCCCTTTTCTTTCATCACTTAATTGTTCGTTATCATGTTATTTAATTAACGGAAGAGGGATTACATACATATGACTTCAGTATGCAGTGTATCCGTGTATCCTAATTAAGAGCAATGCGTGAAATGTGGGTTAATTTTAGTCGGTAAATAGCCATTTACGTCACAAGGCAGAAAGTTTTCTAAATGATCGCATGAGCGTTGGAGCGTTAGTCGAAGGCGAGCGATAGATTTCAGAAAAAACGTTTGATCCTTGTTACGGATCGGGGGATTTTACATGTTTACTCCCTTGTGACGTAAGGGGTTATTGTACTACAAGACTGGATAAAGGGATAATAAATATTGGAAGTTTTAGCGATATTGAAAGATGCACGCACACAGTTCGTGAAAAATGTATGAAACATGCTTGAACGTGTTGTCTAAATGTGTATACTAGCCTTAACATGAAGATGCGAGTTTGTATGCCGAGGCTTAAGGCCAACACACACTAGCATCTAGTGTCAGTTGGGAATGTGATATTTCTATTGTTAAAACCGGTTACTTTACGTTCACCGAACTGTACGGATATCAATATCATCAGTTGTTGATAAACAGAAAAATTTAGCGATCAATGCTTCAACACACCTTTACCAACATGTCGTTATTTATCTGAGATTCATAACCCATTACGTATGTATGATTGTATGATGTGTAATTGTCCACACCATTTGTAATTTCATTCATTTAATGAACGGTTTGTAACGAGGCATTATTTGCTTTGTAAATTGCATGTTCTTTGCCGTAGGTCCTATTTCTCTTTCACAAAATGCTTATTATGTCAGCGGTGTCCACCAAAAAGTTTCGGAATGCACGAAGCTGAGTTTTCTCAGTTCAATTGAAGATTTGCTAAGATCTTAATTTTCTGTCAAAATACAGATTTGACTTTAAATTTTAAGGAACTAAGTCTCGAACTAAGTGCAAAAATACTTCTCAGAAGCAGCAGAAGTGGAACGGTTTGTGAAATGATTAGTTATAAACATCAAGCGATCTGTTACTTCTTCTGTTTAAAGTATCGCCTAGTACCTTGGTTCTTAAATCTTCTACTTCAATGGTTTTATTATACATTTAAAATGTGACATTTTGTTATATAAAAACGCCAGCTAGAGCTTATCCTCCGTTTTGTCCTTATCGATAACAGATGAGCTTGTATTTTTCGCTAAACAGATCCATGATTTATGTCAAAGCTTTATATGAGCAGTTTACGTCGGTCGCAGGGGCTAATCCACTAAACTTTGCTGTAATTTTCATACGAAATTGGAGCCGGTACAGAAATTCTTTTTTTTTCGTCGCTCAGTGAACGCGCTGAGTTAATGAAAGTGAATTTTGACAACTGTCGTTGGAATATAAACAAAATTTAATTACAATCGCTATAATGAACGTTATTTTGCACCAGCTGGTCACATACAATTCCAAATGGGACCAGCTGGTGCAACCGCAGTTTGATTTAGCGATTGTAACTAATTTTCACTATTTAAACACAATGTCATCACTCAAAAATAGTTATTGTGCATCAACACGAAAATCGAAAACCTTTTTACATCAAAGATGTCAAGTTTCACTGATAAAATCGGTTGTGGAGAATCTAGCCTCACAGTTAACTTGGACAGTATTAACTGAGCGACAAAAGTTAACGTCAGTGAATGAAATACAATTCTTGTACGCGCCCTTGAAACGCAGATAGTTACTGATAGCCACCATGATTTTTTTTTTTGCGATACGGCCCAGTGAAATAATAGCGTTCGGGGTCCTCCTCATATACAACATAGGGTTTATGTGTTCTCCGATTCTAACTAAATATCTTTGACTATTTGGAATTCTTGGCGTTTGCTGAGAAAAACGTATACTACTAGTACTCTCTTAAGACAATTATGTTGTGGCTGTAGAGGTGATTGAAAAACATTCCATTCCGAAACATCAACAAGCGTTTTTCACGAATAACTTTCGAAAAAAGAAGCCTTCCGCATTGAAACTGTTGGTGTTCGTGAGCAATAAAAATTTTTTAATTTTGATAACCCAACATTTCCAAAACTCTTCAAGCGTATCTCAGTGAAGAAGCATAATAGGGGGAAAATGTTTCATTAAAAAAATCAGCAGCGATTATACTGGATACGTTCCGGAAAACTAGTGGCGTGGTATAAAAGCACTCCATTCGTACTTGATTTTAAAGTCCAGTTTATTTTGGGACATTCGTTTTTTTTTTGTTCAGATATTTACTATCTTGAGTTCGAATAATCCATTTTTTAGGTTTAGACTCGTTTTGATACTTTTAACTTTTATTTTGCAAACACTGGGAGGTTCAGTAAATATTGAAGAAAACCAGAATCCCCAGTCGTTGTAGTCATACTCAGTAACATATGACTCTCCGCTTCTAAAAATCGTGTTTTAGACAACTCAGATAACGTTTATAGTATGTTAACTGAAAGACAAAGATGTAACCGTTACGCTGTCATCTGTTATCGACAACAACTGAATGAATAAATGACAAGCTCTAACTGATACGTTCTTATTTACCAAAAAATATGTTTAAAAAATGAAGTAATAGATTCGAAATCCATTTCTTGAAAATATTTAGATCAAATGAAGTAATAGATCCGATAGGAAAACTACTGCAATTTTTTGATAGAGAACTGGTGTAAATTTCTTCTGGAATTCAAAGAATTTTTTGGACACTTTCCATAAGTCAACCGTCTATCATAAAAATTATTTGTCTGTATGTCTGCTTGTGTACAGTATTATACATTTTAATATCATCACAACGGTTTCTTAAATCATGTACCGAGAATCCCGAAAATTCCTTAAAAGATCGCGAAATATTTCATTAATAGACTTGGAAACATAAAATATATTCGACTTAGGTGATTAATTTCGGTATTTCTGTTTGTGAGGTAAATGTTCATCCACCATTCCTATCATATACCTCATATACCCTTTGTATACCTAGACGTTTTATTGAAATTAAATGTTTCGGAATTTAATAAAAATCGTCAAGAAAAAAATTTGTTTCCCTAAATGAAGGGCTTTATACTAAAAAAAATTAGTTATAAGAAAATCGTTGAGAACACCAAACCAAAAACCGAAAAATGGTTCTACCCCAACGAATGAAAGCAGCAACCAATTTTCACATTTATCGATTTTCCCAGTCAAATCCACAAATTAGAGTAGCAATCGCTTTCGCTCACATAATTTCTTTTCTGTTTTTTTGTTGTGTGTGAAAGAAATCCGCTATGTCTTCGTTCGACAAAAAAAGGAGCTTTTTTTGTCGCTGGACAAAAAATATACACAAAACGGACACTACGAATGTATAAAATAAAAATGATTGAAGCGACAATTTTCCAATGAAAATGACTTGTCTTTCGACGAAAAATCAATAAACAAAATATTACATAATATCACAGCCGTGTGTTTTGGCTAAATATAGAACGGATATTGTATCGAAAAGTAAAGTTTTTCTTTTCTTTTCGGTCATACTATCATTGACACTTTATAAGCCAGGCAATAATACACACAAATCGGAAAATTGATAGTAAACGTCAGTAATAAGTTATATATCGATTTCGAGACAACCACACCGTTCACCGAATGTAAATTTGAAACTTTCATTCAAAAATGATTCATTCAATGTTTCAAAGTGTTGATTGGATATGAATGTTAGACTAACTTTTTCCGGGAAGTCAATTTAGCCAGCACGAAAATGAGATTTTAAAAACAAACAGATCAATTAAGAAAACCATATCTTACCGTTGGATCGGTGATCGAAGCACAATGTTTTTGGGTGGGTCGAACACACAAACAGTGTGCAAAAACAAAAGCAACCCGGAGGAAACGAAAAATTGATATTCCTTTGCAGTAACTCGTCGAGAAGCTTTTTTCTTCTTTCGCTTTGTAAGTTTTGGGTGTTATTTCCGTTTCTTTATTTATTATATCCTTAGAATCGTTTAAAACTATTCACACTCACACGCACGTATGTATGTACATATACACTAGAATGCTGAGTAATACACAAAACGAAAAAGAAAAATATTCCGAAAAATTTACTTCACCTCTGCTACACTGTCCTTTCGACAAATAAAATCAAATAAATTATGTATTACACACCAGCAACTAAGCACCACTTTTTTCCTTCATTTATTTGTAACAATAATTAGCTCCCTACAAGCAACTCCTTTGTTATAGAGAAATAGTGACCGAAGTGGTTTTTCATGTCGCACACAAATTTTTTTATTTTTTATTTTATCGTTTGGTGCTTTTTACTCTTTCGACGGAAATTAGATTTATAAAAAGCATCTAAAGTGACACGAAAGTGGCAGCAATTTAGCAGGAAAAGAATTTTCTTTTCTCTTTTCTTAACCTAATGAGTTGACAAGCGATTTTCCTGAAAACTTTAATCAAAAATGAAAATCCTTGTTAGTAAGCTGATAATTTTCCTTTTTTGCATTAAAACAGAAAACTCGTCTTTCTCGTCCTTTTCACTAGTTTTTTTTTATCCTTTCGTTTTTCCGATTAAAATATCTTTCTTCTTCCTCGAACTTCACACAATCTTCTTTCACAAATCAATTTTCACATAAAACAAGTCAAATATCCAATTTGGGTGGTAGTCTAAATAGATTCAGGAAGTCTTTCTTCACCATTAACTTAATTCCAATAAAAAATTGTTCCACAAATCGTCTTCGAATTTACCAAATAAATTTTCCTATGCCTCCTTTTTCCTCTACTTCTTAATGGTGAAAATTTATTCAATTTTTTTTTTAAATATTTTTTTTCTTCACGATGGCCCGGCCCGTTCTCTATCGTGGCTCATTTAAACTGCAGTCCACAACGCGGCGACACCGATGCTGAGAAGGCGACGTCAGTGTGTCCTATAAGTTTTTCGTTCCCCTTTCGTTTCCGATGTGCTGGTTGTACGGCTGAATGTAGGAAAATGGTGTTTATACGCATAACCATGTGAAAAGCACGGGAAAACTATATAGGGTGTGGTGGAGATTCTGCTGTGACAGTGCTTTGCTAAAACGTATGTTTTGCTTGTGAAATGAACGACAGTTGACTGTTTCGATTGAATTATCTAATTGACTCTTAATTTTTCTCGTCACTGCTTATTGTCAGCGTAGTTGGGGATTTATTAGAACAGATGAATACATAGCTAGGCTAGCATTAGCATATAGCTATTGCTAATGCTAGCCTAGGGAAAAAAGTTGAAAATTTAATTTTGAGGGTGTCGCTACGCTCTGGCCACAAATTTTGTACTTTGTCCCCGAGGTCAACGCAACATTTTTCACAACGAATGCTCCCGACGTTTGAGATGAGGTAAGAAAATGACTATTTTCTCGCCCTCGTTTAAAAAAAACTCTTGCCGTAGCTGCATATAGCAACGTAAAAGAGTTTCATTTCGAATTTTTCCTTTTCTCTACCGTCAAATTGGACAGTATAACAAGAGGAAAAATTTAGTGTAGCTAGAGTTACTCAGCCATCAAGCAATCTATTAATGGCCGCAAGGTTCGTGTGACGAACAATTTTGCGTCTCATTTACGTCACTATGTGTAGCTACAGGTACTGTTAGCGACGCTAAAGAAGTACAAATTCAAAATTTTCGTATATTATCCTGTCAAGTTTGACAGTGGACGAAAAAAAAAATTGAAGCAGATCTCCTTCGCGTCGCTATGCTTAGCTAGGAGGTATAAATGATGTCTTGAGCGTTGAAGAGCTTTCTGTTGAGCTTTTTCTGAATATAATGAAGATGAGCCAGCTTCCAAGAAAAGATATATTTTTCCGAACAGTCACCCTGCAACTGTAGTGACAAATACAAACATACAAAGTCCTCAGGACGATCAATGAAAAGTAGCGTTAAAGTTCGTGTGCGGCGTTCGTGTATATCCAAAGAGAAAAAAAAAACAGGCGAACGTCGAACCGTTTTATAAAACCACCCAACAATGCTCTGCTGTTACATATACTATTCTATATCTATACACACACATCTGTGCTTCAGTCATTTTTCGAGTTACCAAAGAGTAACAATATTCTTATCCATAAAAGTATGAATGTTCCGAATGGAAAACCGATTAAAACGGAAAAAGCTAAACGCAAACGAAAAAGGATATACAATAAATATTCGGTTAACATGGTGTAGGTTTACATGTTGGATTACAATCGTAGTGTGTGTGTGTGTGGATGTGTGTATTTTATCGTGTATATGTATACCATTACGCATAGACAAAGCTCATTTCGCATTAATTTGTTCTAAGCACAAACATATTGCTATCAAACATTCACACATATTCACACAAATACACACAGCTACCACAGTAAATGTATAATAAACACTTTTTTTGAATTACACCTCATAGCTTATAGCTTATAGTTGCACATGATTGGAAGAATAGAAATGCAAGCTGAACAACAACGGATTGCACGCTAGCTCTGGCTCTAGCTCTGGCGACATGCCCATGGAAAATGTATGAGCTTTTCGCGATGCATATTTTTCTATTTGAAAAATTTAATATGTTTATGGAACACCATCGTCCACTGAGGCGCCATTTGGGTGACGGTATCCTTTCTACATTTATAGTAACACAAGGCATCGAGTACAGTTCGAGTTCAAATCACGGAGCTTTTCCGTTTTAACTCTTTTTTGTTGGTTGGTAAGTTTTATGTTTTTTTCCCCGTTTCGTTTTCAGTTTTAATTTTAATTTTCTGTGGACTTTAATAAGAGGTTGATACGACGATGAAATTTGTGGAAATTTGATGCATAACAATTTGTTAAATTGGGGCAATATTATCGTAGCATTGCTATATAGCGGTCATGTGTGAAAAAATATAGGAGATGAATGAATGGTGGTGTTTCGTCTTTGCTTTCTTTTTGTTATTCCCACCACACGGTATAGAAACTGTATATGGTTATGGTAGGCATAGTAAATTATTTAAACTGTTTTATGAATCATTGGATTGATAGGCGTCGTGTATACGGGTTTTCAACTGTGTGAATTATCGTTCTTTCCGGTTTGGTTGAAAGCTTCTATCATAAGTCACCCAGTTGAATTTCATTTCTTTTTTTGCTTTTCGAATTTATGTATGCGAATTTATGCAGTGGGAGTAGCAGGAAATTAAATATTTTCATTTACCGACTGGTGTGCTCAGTAATGTCGTTTGTAAATATCGTAGTCTTGTAACTACAATTGCAGTTTATTTTGTAAAATTTGAAGAGATATTAGGAGATTTAACGGAAGAGTCAAAATAGGGTTACAAAAGAGATCGTACACCAATGAAAAAGTAAATTTTACGCGGTAAACGTTAAACGCAAATCAAACGCAGCGTCGTTATAGATAGATAGAAGAAGTGGGTGGAATATAACCTGCACCTAAGCCTCAGATGGGCCTGTTGTGCTTCCCCTAGCAGCGTAGTATTCTCATGAGAGTGCTTCATCCACTGCTTCACCCAAACGTCAAATTCTGAAGCGCTCTGACTACGGCGTGAATTGATATCACGCATTGAGGGAGAGTGATGTTCAGAAAAATGTAACGATTCTAACAAATTTGAGTCTTGACCCTTCCAGTGTGTCGAGTCGGTGGAATGAAGTTAAGTAAAATAATAATTAAAAAGTAAAATATAATAATATATTGCGAACGATGTTGGGCTACACAGTGTTTTTTTTTAGCTCTGAAGTTTTAAAATTCATCGATGTTCCCAGTCAATAAAGTGTTTCTAGGTCATGACATTTTGGCACAAATTTGCAAGGTTCTGAAAGAACAGGTCAAGACACTTTCGAGTTGATCACGAAGGCGATGTGATCAAAATTTTCCTGTAGCGCCAACCAAGGCTGTATACTTTGGGGAGCAAATTTGCAAATTTGAACATCCGTCAGCGAATTCAAATTTTGCACTAAAATGTCATACACTGGAAATCACTTTGAATATGAACATCAAAACTCTGATAAATCAAAAATGGTGTTTTCTAAAAGTGAACAACGTTGAAGCAAAATAGGAAAATGATGATGCGTCCCACAAAAATCACTTTATTGATATGTAGTTTGCGCATAAAAATGCAAATGTCATTCATTTCTATACAAGTGCGTAAAAGTTTCGCACTGAAAATGTTCAGAAAAATTTCATCTGTCAATTCACGCCGTAAGTGCGCTCGAAATTCAAAATGGAAAGTGCGGAGGTCTTTCTAACGTAGCGTCATTTTCATACAATGAAGCGTTGAAATGTATTTTTCGGTTCACTTTTTCATCGAATCGTTCACTTAAAATTCAAATTTTAGGCACACTTACGGCGTGAATATCGCTACCAATCTACTAGTATCCCAATCTTTCTTACTGCATTTGTCAATGTCAAACCCTATACTAAGTCAGTACACGACAGAGAGATCTGGTACACGACTAGTAGTATACCCTTTTCAAAAATTATGTAGAACATACCAGCTGGTACATGAAAACTTTTATTTAAAATTGAATGCCATCGTAAGGGCTGATTTTACCAAAATTTCGCTGATTCTTGTGGTCTTTTCACATATGACTAGAGCGTATCACCAGTATGACTATGGAGCTTACTAACTTCTTTCGATCTAAGTGTTTTCAAACAGATTTACAAATTATTTTATTTCGTTAATTCTCATAGATATCACTGTACCTGTCAGATCAAGCTGTTCCTGTCAGATTAAGCTGTTCTTGTCAGATTAAGTAGCTGCCTGAAAAACGTTAAATCGTAAACATTACATCAAACCATATATTATTGTGTCTGTGCTACTTTGGGGATGTCTCTCAGATACAGATACGCGGATGACACACACAAGGTTCTGAAAGAACAGGTTAAGACAACCCTGAGTTGATCACGAAGGCGGTGACACACAATTGCGTCAACGGCTGCGAAGTTTATATGTAAAATAAAACTTAACAAAAACAAAAATCTGAATTTTCGAGGAACATATTTTCTTCAAGTTGATTTCTCACACTATCTGTTTATAAAATTTGATGTCAGCCGCCTTCGTGGTTGTCTTAACCTGTTCTTTCAGAACTTTGGACACACACACAAAATTTGACATTTTCATACATTTTCGTAGAAGATGGATTCTCAAATTTGACAATTTCATAGTAGGTGAATTCTGCTTTGTGTGTCCCCGCGTATCTAATAAAATGGCGGTCTACGTGACGTCCTTAACAGCCTTGCGACATTCGCCCGATTAGCCCATAAAGTCTGTTCAGGTTCCTCATTTTTCATCTCTTTCATGTCATGTTTTATGCAATATGTATGTTACATCGTTCTGTAAAAACGTGTAACGTAAAACGTAAAAACAAGCCGAAAATAAATGATATCATCCATGTAGCCATAACCTCAACGTTTTTATAAAAATTTCGTCAAAAATATTTTTTTGGTTATGTCGCTATAGGTGACGTTTTTAAAGCTAAAATACCCTTGGATCGGACCAGGTCTGAAATTCGGTTCGTTTGGTGTGTTTGTAAAATAACGAAACCGCATAGAAATCGTATGTCGTTTCTAAGAAGTAATATCATTATTACCATTACTCAATCTAACAAATATTTAGACAACTAAACCGCCTATAACAACTGAAACAATAGTTAGTAAAACAGATCCGTTCTGTGTGTAATGTTTAATAATGTAATAAATATGGCAATTCCAAAATGGCCAGTGCCACTAAAAATTTGAATCAGAGAAATAACATCCGTAGATACAATCATTTCTCTGATCTGAACTGACATTCTGGACTTTCTATTCTACTGATTCTACTACAAAAAAAGACATCTTTCAAAAAAAAACTTCCCATCGTTCCCATCAGTTCCACCGTTCCGAATTTGTATAGTACAAGTACATAAGAGTGAAAAATGGCAGCATTTTTATTATCGTCGCAATAAAAAAGTGAATTTTTTGAGCATTTGTTCTATCAAAACGTCACTTTAAGATTACTCATTCGATAAACAATCATGAAATCCAAATGGACGATGTGTGAAATATGATGTGTACAATATAGACAGTAAACAAGTACAATAGAAATTGTGCAAGAAAAGAGAAGAAGCAAAACAATTTCCATAAAACGTAAATTTTCGGTGTTCGTGATTCACGTTTCAAAACACGAACAGACAGTTTGAACGAGAGCACCTGAAATTTAATCGAACAGCACGGAAAAATGAATAATTGAAGGTGAATTGATACGGACGAATGTGTGCAAAATTTAATCTTGACCTGCACTATTGAGAGAGTCTGCGACAAAGAGTCTTTTCATGTGATTTATATTTTGTCGAGTAAAGACGATTGTGAAAAGTTGTCGGAACAAAATAAACTTCTCAGCTGGTTTAATGACCTTGGATGAGATCAACTTTTGTCAGATAAAACGTTTCGTTGTTTTGATTAGAAAATGATCAAACGCAATTCGTTCGCATTGGATGAAGAAAAAAATTAATTTTTTGTTTCCGCATTTTCAACAACTTTTCGGCAAATGTTTGCTCCGCATTACGTAACTAGAAAATAATCTGGTAATTTTTTCGCAGTTTCAGCAGTTTAACGCCATTCATACAGCAGCTTTGAACACACCAGTTGTTAAACCACAGCGTCGGCAACGTAAGATAAGAGAGGCGAACGATACGCAAAAATAATGTCGAAATTTATGAATCGTCCTCCGCCGAACACCACAATGCCACCACAACAAACGAACCAAACATTTGTTGATCGGATTCCAGTTGGTCTTGATCATGCACCGCCAGCATTCGATTTACGAGGTGAAACGCTCGTTAATTTCGTTGAAGTGATCGGAGAAAATAATCGATTCTTACTTGTAGGGCAATTAATCGGCGCCGGAGGAGCTAATTTACACTACATTCGGAATGAAACTGGTGCGGTAGCTACGTTAAGGTGAGCAATTTGATTGATACAGAAACAAAAGGTGACTACACACCTATTAGACACGTGGTTGTGAACTACCAATCGAAAAGGAATGAAACATCAGTTCCTTGAACATTTTCTCTTCCGACTATTTTCGTGTTCATTTGCTAAAAATGCATTTTTTTCGCTCTCACTTGTAGGGGTCGCGGTTCGTTGTTTGTCGATCCACAACTCGGGACAGAGTCCCAAGAACCTATGCATCTATACATTGAGCATACACGCTACGAAGGATTACAGTCGGCAAAGCAGCTGGCCCGGAATCTAATCGAAACACTGCAATCCGAACTGGTTCATTTCCAGCAAGTGAATCCACCGGTACAAACGGTTCAATATGCTCAGCAGCAGCAACAGCATCCACAGCAAGTGGTTCCCAGCCAGATGTCCGTTCCGCCACCGATGCATGTACCGCCACCAATTGTGCAGCCCAACACAAACGGAATGGAACACTTGAGCAATTCACAAGTGATGCCACAGAATTTCTTAACACAAACGGCTCCACCGATTGTCCCACCAGCGACGGCACAGTCACAGCAAACGATAATTCAACAACCGGCAATGATACCGCAAACGCTACCTATTCATTTGCATCAAGGCAATATGGTTCTTCAGCAACAGGTTCAACCAGCGCCGACTATCGGTAATGTCAGTATTCCTCCACCGATCCATCACATACCAGTCAAACAGGGATCACTGGTTCATTTGCAAGGTCCTCCACCATCAGTGCATCTATCACAGCCACCACCGACCACCCAAATCGTTCTCAATCAGCCGCCGCAAAATTACCAATACCAATACATACAGCAGCCGTTACAAACGAATGAAGTTACTGGCCAACCCAATCAAGTGACAATCCAACACATTTACCAACCACAACATCAGTTGCAAGGCATTGTTCAACAAACTGTGCAGCCTAATCCACAATTTAATCATTTTGCACAGCAAACCATTCGGCCACAACAACTTCAACCCAACCAACAGTACATCGTACATAATGTACAAGGCAACACGGCTTATATGGTGCCACCACCCAATATAATCCATCAACAAACTCAACCACAAAATATCATTTTTCAAACGCAACCGCCGCAAATTCAGCAGATTCCTTTGCATCAACTACAACAAATGCAACCGCCTGCAACGGAAGTCACTCAAGCTCCAATAACTGTGAGTCAGCAACAAAATAGCGCCAGCACTGCTTGCCCTAGTACAGATGATGCTGGTAACATCAAAGAAGAGTCGACTATCAAATCAGATGCTGGCGATGAAAGCCCCAGCGATAAATCGGAAGAGAAACCAGACGTTGAAAGTCAAAGCAGTACGGATGTAACACCGAACACGAGTCAAGCACAAACATCGGCCACTCAAATTCAATTACGACCGACTCAATCACAGCCAACCGTGACGCAGTGCACAACCTTTTCAACAGTACCACCACCAATAATGGCCGTACCGCCACCAATCCAACATATAGTGGGCAACACTTTGATCACAACGGCACAACCGACACAGACGCAAACACATCAAATTTACAATCAAATCCCCGTGTCCATACAACAAATATCTGCGCCGACCCAGCAAATTCACGTTTCAACACCGAACGGTCAACATTTTCTGGTCAATGCCCAACAGTGGCATCAACAGCAACCGCAATTTCAACAGGTCACACAAAACGGAAACATTCAATCGTTCCAATTGACCCAACCAATTCGTCAGAATGAAATCGTTGTCAGCAATCAAGCGTTGATTACGCAGCAAAATCCAAACGGTGATTTTCGACCGCAACAGCAACACATTTTAGCAACGACATTCAATCCGCACATACAGACTCCCGTTACCGGTATGCAAGTCCAATTTCAACCAGTCCAACAATCTCAGATTATGCAACATCACCTGATTGAACAACAACAACAGCAGCAGCAGCAGCAACAACAACAACAACAACCGGTACAGCAGCAACAAGTTCATCAGTTGATTAATAACATACCGCCACCGACTGGTTGCTTTACCGGCAATCAACCGCCGCAAGCGATGGAATCAAAAATGAATTTGCAATATCCGCAGAGAAATTCACCACAACCAGTTCCTTATCCGCAGAGCAAGACAAATGTAAGTATGCAAGTCGAACAATAATTTCCATTAGCTTTACTGGATGGAACGTTAACCTAGTAAATTTTTACCATTAAATGGGATGGAAACTCAGTAGATGTCAACAGATTTTGCTGTCTTCGGGCACTTTTTATTGGAAAAAGTCGGGCACAAAAGAATAAATTCTCTCCAATTTACATTAGCCAAGAACGAACTGCGATGAGATGCGAAAAGTATTTTTTTATAATTTCTGTTGACTCCACAATTCTATGCGTGACATTACGTCTATTCGAGAAATTATCCGGCCTAGCTCTCCGTTTACTTCACAACAATTGAGAGTGGTAGGAGTTTTCATTGTTCGATCGTAAACGGAGAATACCAAACGAAAATAATAGTTCGAGTGACATCTTGTCAGATCAGGCTTCGGGTCACCTAACATTTTCGCACAAATTTTTCAGGTAATCGGAAACCTGACCTGGCTCCTCTGTATTACATGCCGGTCTCAGGTCAATTCGTATCAGATCAAAATTATAGAAATCAAGTTCAGCTAACCAGACCTCAGGTTAATGTCAACCTGAACTCACTTTGAGCCTGAAAAAATATTCTTACTAGCGTTCGTCATACAAATTTTGACTTGTATGATTGCATCCCTTACCTACGTCTTGTGCTGTAAACGCCACACTCGTTAAAATAAAAATCTAGGACATCTTGTTTACTGTAGTGAAAGTGTTGTTTTAATAATGTTTCTCCAGGTCTTCTTACGCAAGATTTTAAAGCTAGGACCCGAACGATTTAAATCGAAGAATAATTCTAAAATCGTTGTTTTGTCTTCCGCTTCACAACAGATAATCGATTCGCATTTAAGAGCCGGTCAGAAAAGGAAGTTCGACGATGACGATGGTTGTCAGCAATTGCCACCACGTATGGGAATGGGGTAAGTGATCGAAATTTCAAATTTCAACCTTTTTTTGTTCGAAACTTTTAGTTTTTAATCTTCTAATTAAATTTTTAGCTTTAAGAGTATTGAAGAAATTTACTTTTTAGGAAGAAATTGTAAAATAAGACAGACAAAAATTGAATTGCAATTGTTGATTCGAACTGGTTCTGTTTTCAATGATCAACAAGTTTGAGTGAGGAATATATTTTTTTGGGCGATTACTCCTATTGATTTACGGATTAGATTATAAGACGAGAAATATTGCGTACGTCTGTTAGATGAACATTAAATTCGTGACAAATCCAGATCGTAATTAACCTTCAAAATATTCTTAATTTTTTGAATTTTTGGCAATTTATTCGCGGATAATCCACATGGTATTTTGTTAATGAAAGGGCATCAGAGAGTAGAACCATAAGCAGTGAAACTAATATAGTAGACAATGCTCTAACCTTCGTGGGTTATTAAGGCAAAATGTTGTCATTACAAACTCAAAGACGTTCAAGCTGTTATTCATGCAACAATTTCATTGTGATATTGGGTATCATTCGTGCAAAGTCTGAGTCCAATAAATTTCATTGTACAGTCGGAGAAAAATAGATTTCGGGATTTTAAGAGACATCATCGTTTTCATCGCTTTTTCGGTATTCTCTCATTTCGTATGTTATTTCAAATGGCAATTGAGAGAATTGGAGAAATGATGATATGTATCTCTAAAAAACCCGAAATCTATATTTCTCCGACTGTAGAGACAAGTGTTTCTCACAATAATTTCTGAGAAATCGGTCAAATGGAAATATTTTAAAAATTTCTTCAATTGTCACCGAAGCCAGACCAGTAGAAAATCGTTCTGCATTCGAATACAGTGGGAGAAAAATAGATTTCGGGATTTTTAGAGACATCATCGTTTTCATCATTTTTCTGTATTCTATTATTTCGCATGTTATTTCAAATGTCAATTGAGAGAATTATATAAACGATGATATCTCTAAAAATCCCGAAATCTATATTTCTCCGACTGTAACTTCCAAGTATTTTAAGTATTACTTTCAAAATTATTGACTTTAAAGGCAAAGTTGTTAGACACTTGGAGAAAATTCTTAGTGAAAATGATTATTATTAGGCCACGCTTCATGGAGACTGTATGCCACACCCCGAGTACCTTACTCATCGTAAACTTGTTCGTAAAACCAACGAGTAATTGTTGATAATAGACTGTTGTCGTACTGTTGTTACGATTCCAGTAATTTAATAATGTTGATTTGTTGTCTTGCTTGTCCTAATTTTTACTATGAATAAAATCGATTTTGAGCCAAGAAGATAAAATTAAGAAAATGTTTAGTTTGTGACAAAAATTCCAATCTTTTCTCATTTGATCATTACACCATTTAGATAAGCCACATTATTTAAAGACACGGTTCGAACACTGCTTCATATCTTCTTCTTCTTTTTTCTTTAAATTTGTTGTGCACCGATAAGTATGCTCTGAATTTTATTCGAAATTAGGAAATTATTGAGAACATGAGAAGTCGATTCACTCGAAGTTTATGAAACATTTCGTTTTACAATTGTATTTTTCGATTGTGTTGTTAGACAACTCCACATCTAGCTTTGGAATCTAAAAGGTGCTTCACATCCATGTAACGTGAATGGCGCTAACATTTTTACAGTTTTTCTTTGACTCATTTTTAATTATATTTCCGAATCGAAAAATATACCTAAGATGTAGATCAGTATAGGCCACAGCGTGACAAATCTATACCAACTGTATAGTGTTAGTTATTTGCATTTTGCATACAAACGCAATAGTCTGCTCCACGTTTGAGTTCATCAGGATATTAAGTGTTGCGAACTACACGAAAGAGAAACTCTAGAATTTCTTCAATAGCTTCATCGTCATCTTAAATTCCTTTTTATCCCGTTACGGACCTGCTACCCAATAACGACAAACTCTGATTAGGGCGTATGTTTAATGGAATGAAGTAAAAGATTTGAAGGCAATCTCTTGAAACGCTTCGATCAAAATGAATTAATACATCCGATAATGCTGATTACTTGCCGTCGGTGAATGACTAAATGCAACAATGCCCAGATCCAACAATTTTATCATTATGTTCCATTTCAACTTCTGATTTTGACATTTTAATTTCCATCAGGTGGGATGTGAAGAAAAATGTTTATTTCGCTAGGACATTTATTCATTTTTAAAAATTGGATTTTAAGTGGCACGAACTAATCACTGAGCACACTCTTCAAATAATAATAGCAACAAAGAGCCACAACTGCTACAGTTAACCCCAACCAAAATTGTGACGAAAATTGCTTCAGCTGTTTTTTTTAGCAACCTAACTGCCGTATACCCGAGTTCCGTTCTCATACATACGCATAGTATGGTGGTACCTTATAAACACGTATAAGATGGTGAGATCGTATTAGTTGATCAGTTGATGAACAGCTGAAGCAAATTACGTTACAAATTTGGTTGGAGTTCAATGTATCTATTAAATAATTCAATATGTTCATCTCTAGACGCTATGGAAAGATACGTCAAATTCTTGTCACCTTAAAATTTATTTTTTTATGTTGCTCAAGGGCGGGGGTTGCACCAAGAATTTTTTAATTGGCAATGACAGCATAAATTAGAAAATTTCAAATATCGAGTCGATAGTTTCGAATGTGTGGTAAATAAATGTGCCATTTAGGTCTACCGTCGTCGTTTTTAATGTTTTTTTTTTTCTTTCGATAAATTGCTTGTCATAATATCTGTTGGGTAGAAGCCTTTGACGTATTAATGTAACTTAAAGTCCATGTTCATTACAAACAATCGACAGACAATATAATTGCATCCCAATGACCCCAATTAGCTTTAAGTTTTAAGTTAAAAACACATTTTTAGTAAACATTTCCTGACTATTTTATTATTCCACTTGCTATTAGAGATAGGTCAGCATTCGAAAGTACTAGATCCCGGATTAGTATTTAAGGAAATAAGATTTTAAGTTAAACAAACAAACAAAGAAATTTAATTTTAAGTCCGATTTCATTTAGATGTTGTTTTGGTAAATGGTTTTTTTCTATCATCATCTTAATGCACTAACGTCAACGTTGAATATTTTCAGTATATGAGTCCCAGTTCAGCATAAAATACGACTTTTCATATAAAAGAAACACAAAGAAAAACCAAAAGAAAAATTAATTTTAAATATTGAAAAGTAAAACTGCGCTATCAATGTGGACAGATTGTTCGATTGTTGCGTGTCCGCATTATATACTAATTAAATTGTCTCTTTTTCACCAGTTTTTAACCATCCAAAAATGAATAAATAAAACTTTGAATTTCAAATCAGATCGAATAGTGGCAGTTATTTAAATAACCAAAGGGACGGACCACATAACAACAGCAATATGGGTAATGGTGGTCAGGCAGGCACCACTAGTTCATCATCCAATTCTCAAGGTATCTAATTTTCATAAACAAAAACAAATGACAAAACCAAAAAGAACTCGCAAATTTTTCGGATTTTGTTTTTAGAGCCAAGTAAAATCTGAATTAAAAAAAAAGATTTTTTTTAACATTTCTTATAATAATAAATAGAACCGTAGAATCTTTGAAGCGAACAAAATGATTTTAAGTGTAACCGAGATATATGATTTGCATAATAATCATATGACTCTATGCAATGGATGAGTCTCCCGATCAATTTTAACTCTCGATTTTTTTGTTGCATTTTTTTATTGTTAGCAAAGTAAATAATTTGATTTTCTTTTTTTAAATTATTATTTTGATGGTAGAGTTGATGTGTGTTGACTGTTGAGTGAGTTGGAGGTGCGTGAGTTTTGGGTGGAATGTGTTTATCAGTGTGTCTACAATCAGAAAAAATCTTCCAAAGTGTAGAAGAAATCTCAGTTGTCTTTGTGTATCAGTGTAACAGCCTGCATCTTCGTCATCTCGTCATCGGCTTTTATAGGCTGAAAAAATTACCGGCCGCTCTTGAATACTTTTCTGATTTTTAATATTTCGAAGTTTTGACCGGTTAAATCGGTAGAAATTATATCTAGGGCTCCATTTTGGTGCATGGTCTTTTCCAAAGTTATTTTCTTATCAGTGAGGAATATCATTCTGGACAGAAAATTATTCTTCAGTTTGTCTCTAAAATGTACGGATATCTTGAAATACCTTCCATAAGTCAGGGACTATGAGTGGATCAGCTGAAAAACAGCTGCAACGAAATAGGTCACTTATTTCAAAGTCGCCGATTATAAAGAAAATTTGGAAAAATCTTGGAAAATGTAAGAAAATATGGGAAAACCTTTTCCCAAAAATAGTCCTTGCATGGAGACACAAGGCCATAGAGACATCACCGAACCACTTATTTTTGTCCAGAATAATATTTTGGTACCAATTTATGCACACATCACCTTACGTATTCATGCAATCCGTACATGAATACGTAAAGCTTTCAGGGGATAGATTTCATATAGATGTGGGATTAGGATCATGTATCTAAGTGTGAAACGCACCCAGTGTATTGTGCTTTTTCATTTGTTTCAATTTGCAGAGAGAACCAACTTTCTGAAGAGCTGTACGGACTGATATTTTTAAGTCAGAGTGTAGTCTCGACGGAATCCACTAATTTCGTGCAGTCCGCACCTCTTTGTATTTCTGAATAATTTATATGTGTAAGGATGGCTTAAAAAGCTCTTCGGTCGATGTATGACCAAAATTTGCAAAAAGACCTTTCATTTGTACAAAAAACAAGAGTCCTTTGGGCATCGCCCGAATGTCCTAAGGCCAGTCCGGACCTTAGTGAAAGTAATAATCTATGTAAGTCATGTACGTAAGCATGCGTAGTACTTGACTGACCCTATCAGCAAACGGGCTCAGACCAAAACGCTTCTTTAATTTTGTGGCTTCCCTTTAAATACCTTGGTGCCTTTTTATACAAAATCATTGCTTGTAGCGTCTGATTTCGGTAGCGAGTACGGGCCTGATAATATTATGGTCCCTCTGAATGTTCGTTAGGTTAAAGTTACGTTAATGGAAGAAAAAGATTGGCCCATTGCATGTCACTCATAAGCTCAGGAAATTCTAATTTAACGGTCAGTTCGGTATTCGTCGCATATGGAAGTGCATTTCTTGATGTTAATTTCCTAAGGCCGGTTAAGGCGCTTTACATGGCATGGCACTGTAAACATTTAGCCATGTATAACACCTCAACCTGGCCTTATGATTTTTTGCTTATCCCAGTGGGATAATAATAATATCCCACAAAGTCGAATGTCACTAGAATTACTTGAGTATCTGTCGTGGACGATTGATTTTAGACAATTCCGTGAGTGCCTAATATAAATTAAATCGTCCAAGACAGATACGTATAGAACTTTTCATGCAGGGTCGGAACTACGAGAAAAAATCTAAAATTCCCAAACTTTCGGCCACGAAGCATGAAAACATTTTGCTACAATTGCAAAATGATGGAAACATAGGAACACCATTGTTAGTCAACATCGGGAATATTAGTTGGAATGAATGAATTATTCCTTCGTAGAAATAGAATTAGCCCCCATTCCCCCATTTAGTGTATTTGCTAACGTGAATGCTTTATTGACTTAGTATAGAATTTACAAATAAAATTTGTTGGATATTTTAACCAAACATACGAAATCGTATAGCTCATTCATTATATCAATTAATTTTTTGTGCCGTCGTCGGTTGTTTTTTTTTTTGCTTCATTAAAAGTGTTTTGCTATCTTAGAATAAATTTTTATTTTGCTTTTCTATTTGAATATTTGCTGCCACAAAACAATATTTTTTTATATTTCTTTTCTCCATCCAGAAATTTATATCAAAAATGAAAATGAAAAATTTTTCGTTTTTTGATTTTTATTTATTTAAATGATTTTCCTTTTACTGAATTTTAACTTTACCACAAATTTTTGTAGTGCAAGGTTTAGTGCTACGATTAATCTATAGAAAACCGCCAAACATTTAATTACAACCAATGGATTCCGTTGTCAGCAGACGTTGTGTACCCAATGAAGGAAAGGAATTCCCTCTGGCAGCCGAAAACGAACAGCGATCATCAAAATTGATACCATCACAAATGTGCACACATAATGTGTGTTCATTAAACCGAGGCGCCACACAGTCTCATTTAACCAAATTCAAATTTAAATTTTCCTTTTCATTCAACCAAAAAACAACCAACCAAATAACAAAAAACAAACCAAAAAAACTTTTAATTTTCAGCGATCCATTCTCTTTCTCCTCTGTTGTCTTAATGTTAGCCATATTCTTCTCTTTCGCCACCACTTCCGCAATCCACTTTTCATCCGAAAACGCTAACAATTATTTCGTTTAATATCCAAAATTTAGATGAATCCAATGGCGACGGAAATTTTAATCCTCACTCTGGAAACAATAAATCATCGCCGCATTTGAGCGACCAGCAGTCACCGCCCTCATCATCAACATCATCGTCATTCTTGTCGGACAATCGACCGTTCTATCAACGGGACAATGGTGACATGGGCTATCGGTCCGATGAACCGCCGCACCGGAATCCATTCGATATGCCGCCGTCTGGTCGGGGACAACGTTTCCGGCCGAATAATAACCGAGATTTTCCGTATCCGATGAGACCGCCACACATGCAAGATTCGCACAATTTCCCGATGCATCGGAATTATTTTGGACCTCCGCCGCCGCCACCACCGTATCCGCATCGAAACGATTTTAGGGGACCGTGGTAGACGAAGTGGTTGTGCGATCGTAATATTTTTTCTCTCTGTTTCGGGAAAGATTGTTTTCGTAAAGGAAACAACAACAGAAGAATGGAATTGAAAGTTTAGACTGTAAATCGATTTGTAAAAAGAAATTTTTTGTAGATTGGAACTCTGAGGCAAACAATCTTTTAGTTGCCACACTCTTGTAATATGAACGGGAAATGTGCGCGGAACAATATGACTTAGTGAGTCTGTGTGTTGTATAAAGAAGAGAACTCCATTTAATTGTCAAAGAACGAACGCTTTTGTGTCTGCATCCCCGATATTTAAATATTTCGATTTTTTTTTCATTTGCATTAAACCAACGCCACTGCGTGTTGATTAAACTTTTGGTATGCTTTATACCGCAATGTACAGACAGATTGTGATTGAGTATCAAATATTTTATTAAAATAAATTGAATTTTGAAGGAAAAAAAAATGGGTCGAGCCTTTGTTGATCTGTTGTTTAATCAATCGTATGGGAAAATATCTCTTACTACGTCACAGGTAAGAAATTAGAATTCGTGGCCTAGCAGTTCAAAAATGAGCAGATAAATGTTAACAGATGGCATTGCTTACTGGCAGCAATGCCATCTGTTAACATTTCTCAGGAAATGAAAGCCAAAAACATGACAGTGAGTCTAACGTGACTTGTTCGAGAAAAATGTCGATGCGGATAGATGCGCTACATTGTGTCATTTTGTTTAATTGAAATCCTTGCAGTCAGAATTTAATTATTTTTCAGTGAATCTGTCACAAACTTGCCCTTTTTATTTGCTTTTCCGTTTGTGTTTTCGTTTAGATTTTCTATTCAGAAAATCTAGCGTTCCCCAATAGGGAAGCAGTAGCGGAATGTCCAACACAAACGGAAGCACAAACGATTTCTCTTTGGCAAAGCTATATTGTCCCAAAGAAAAATTGTTTCCGTTTGTGTTGGGCATTCCGTTTCTGTTTGAACAATCTGACGTTCCCTGTTAACTGTGTGTGAAACTGAAAGTACACTGGAATTCGTATCGAATTTCTATATGTATAGGGTAGAAAGAAACAGAATGCAACATCGTTGTACACGCTGTACGTGCGCCTTCTATTTCAAAACATACCGGATAGCAAGCCATTTTAACGCTTAGTTTTTGACATTTGTTATATGACGTCAACGTTATTTTGTACAACTGTCAGTTGAAAATATTTAAATGTTTGGCGCACTTATGGCGTGAATTTAATAATTTAATTGCGCTTAAATCGAGTAAACCTGAGCCGATAATATGAGTTCAATAGAAAGTTAAGGTCAAGTGCTTCACCGAAGTATGTTTGATGTGGTTTTGTCTATTAGATTTCACTTCAAAGGGATCAAACGAATCACTCCCCAACGAGCGGCTGTGGTTCAAAAAAATCAGAAAACTTACCGGAAGTTCTTTCTGAATATCTCCTCAGCTTCTTGTTCCAGTGAAAAGATGAAGTTCCGATAGGATAGGAGGTAGTTCTTCTGACATTTACCCCTGGCCAAGCGTGTGAATTTGAATGGGTAAAAAATGGCCGCAATCAAGCTGATGAAATATGTGGACACTCTCCTGTTGCTACGTTATACCTTCCCTATAAACTTAAATTAAATTCTGACGAACGAATTCAAAACACCCATTGTCAACGAAATATCTTTACTTTCTCCGAAACCACATTCTGTTTGGAAAACATACACTTAATTCAAATACATCCTCGTTCCAGCTAGAACCACACGAAAAAAAACCGAGCCGTTACGATCCACCCTTTTGATATCGTTTCCAAAATTTACGCACATCGTCATGTCCATTTTTCGTCACCACCATCGTTCGATTCCGTTCATTTTGCCAGATCAAAACGTTTATCGATTGGGCGTAATCCCGCAACGTGATGAAATCGCTCTGCGAAAGGAATTGATTGTACGCAACGCCCTCGGTGAATGTGAAGCGATTCCGTTCGTTTTCCCACAATTTGATTTGATCGACAACGGTTGGTGGCAGTGGTGATTTCGAATTGGTAATGTTCTCGCGCAGAAACATCTATAAATCGAACGATTGGAAATGGATCAGTGCATGGATTACACAAAGAGAACAACAAAGTTTACGTTCGGATGTGCGTGTTGCTCGAGATAGCTAATGATTTGATCGGCTGTTATGCCACCACGAAGCGCTTGGCGAACTGAGTCACGGGTGAGAACGCCGACAACCAAATTCGGAAATCTATCGAAAAGAAATCAAAACTTTTGTAGTTCAATTCACTGTGGTCAAAACACTTAGCAGCCGACCTGTAAAGCAATTCCGTAAATAATCCTAACAGAGCCACCTGCAAATTGGAATCCGTGTACGCGTACACTCGGTAGTTTGTTTCGACGACAATGTGACCCTTATCCTGTTCCGTATCGTCGTCGCTGATGGCTACCGAATTTTTACTCGTTATATTCAGTGCCAGTCGAGTCGGATAGAAGCGGCCAGCTTTCCTCTGTAATTGCAACTAAATTCAGGTCATGAGGCCATTATAAGACACAAAATCGTCGTACCTTTCTCTGGTACACCAGTCCGAATTCTCTGAGATGTTGCAAAAATTGTAGCAGATTGTTGCTCAAGCCTTCCGAACTGTAATCACGGCCCAATGTCGAAAAGCTCAACTGAAACATCATGGACAAACATTCGGGTAAACTCATTCCGCGCTGTTCACAGCTGTCCAGATATTGCAGCATAAAATGCCACACTTGCGCTTGTGTGTCCAGTAAAAGGAATTGAAAGCCTTGCCGTGTTATCACCGGACTGCCATCAGTTTCGTCACGTTTCATCAAACTTGCATTCAATAAGATTCGCACTGCGTCCGGCGATATCGTTTCGCCATCTGGACCTTTTGTGGCACCGGCACCTACCATATAGTGAAGCACACATCTCCATCGGGACATTGCGTAATTGTCGAGGAACGTAATGTCGCGTGCTTTCGAGTCTGTGTCCAATACATTGCACATTGTCCACGGGCGACCACTGAAATTGGAAAGATAATCAGTTGATCAACACAAACGGCGATCAGTCGAGGTTTTCTCATACCCTCCGAGTAATGCGATCTTCAGATTCTTTTTAAATGTCCCCGACAGTTCCCATGCTGGCAGTCCACCGGGAATCGCGGCTGATCTCCACACACCCAAATCTCCTAGAATTGTTGTCGCAGCAGTGTGTTCCCTGATAACAAACAATAAACGAAATGACTCGGTCAACAACTTAACAAGAGAATTTGAGTGACAAACTTTGCGTAAACTTGTGAACCCCATGACAAAATCACAGCCTGTGGTACTGGTTGTTCAACGAATAAAATCCGAATTACAAATTGTCTTGCTATCTCCGGCAATTCTCTGAAAATGTTCGAGCATCAATTGCACTGTTCGCATTTCATAGGAGGAATGAGTTTACCTATAAACGGCC
This sequence comes from Bradysia coprophila, assembly GCF_014529535.1. Lineage (NCBI taxonomy): Eukaryota > Metazoa > Arthropoda > Insecta > Diptera > Sciaridae > Bradysia > Bradysia coprophila. The sequence continues at coordinate 10,923,532 of NW_023503493.1, read as the reverse complement.
AAACAAATTGTGGGATAGTCATACAGGCGTTCCAGAACTTCAGTGTTTCGAGTTTTCAAATATTCGTACAAATCTTTGCATTCCAAATTGACCGGCTTTTGCAGTATTGTTTTGATGGACTTTGCATCCTTTTCTGCCATTCTGATCTTGATTCTTACATTTATTTTAACGATTTTAAAACAAATTTTATCGCAACCAACAATTTTGTTTACTCTCAATTCTTTGACATTTGCATTTAACCTCTTAAATGTCATGAAAAAGCACAGCTCAATGAGCTGTCATGAACATATGGAATGAGGGTACGGCATCCGTTGAAATAGTTACTTATACAACCGAGTGGTAATATATATTACACATTTGTCACGAAGAAGTCGAGGCTCGCCGAGACTGATAGTGACAAGTGTGAACTCTATTTTATCACATAAGCGAAAACGAGACAACAACATAGAACTGAAGTGTAATTTTTGAATTAAACTTCTAGTTGAGTAATTTTGACATCCGAACACCGCGCGTTTGTGATAAATGTTTTTATAGGCACTAGACACTAGATGTGAAGAATACACATCGTAGCCTAAAAAAGCATTTATCATCGAGTTTTATACAACGTTTTTCGCAATAAAGGCACCCTTCTATGCAAGTTATGTCAGAGTTAGCCTCGGTGCTAGATAGACCATAGATTTGTTCCAAGGTCATTTCGAAATGTCAAATTTCATCCACAGGATGATAACTGACATAGAAGGCAACTTAACCTCAACTTTCAGATTGACGAAAATTTTAACGAGAAATCACAAAGAAGTTAGTTGATGTTTATGTTATGTTCATTTCTGTGGATGAAATCGTTGTCGTTCGTGTTGTCAAAATTCGGGTTTGCAGTTAATTGGAACAAACCTATTGGTGTGGAGCACATCGTGATCAAATATGGAAAGTGGCAGAAATAAGTGTTCAAACATTTGAAGATCCTACGAAGATCCTATGATCATTCACATACGTTTCGGTATATATTGGAAATTATGCTTGCTCATACGAAGATCGTACGATCATGCACATACGTTTCGGTATATATTGGAAACTATGCTTGCTCATATGAAGATCGTACGATCATGCACATACGTTTCGGTATGTATTGGAAACTATGCTTGCTCATACGAAGATCGTACGATCATGCACATACGTTTCGGTATATATTGGAAACTATGCTTGCTCATACGAAGATCGTACGATCATGCACATACGTTTCGGTATATATTGGAATCTCCTTGAAATTCGGCTACAAATTTGAACGTGTTCGTCAAGCAGAAAAAAATTAGCGAAAACTTTGCAATTTATTTTATTTAATCAAAAACTATTTGTAAATGTATCGGGGGGGGCTAATCTGCTATTTTGTTAACAATTCATGTAGAAAAATACTAATTCACTTCTCAGCGAATATCAAAATACTAATCATTTAGAATATACACACAACAAATTCAAGCAGCATTACCGTAGTGGTCGTGATGCCGATCCTGCCAACCAGCGCGATCGACGTGCGCCACGACCTTTGATGGTACCCCAAAATGGGGTAGCAAATCTCATAATGACTCAAAGTCCAGCCATATCTGATCCTGGGGCGTTAGAAGAAATCTCGACGGGTCGAAGACAAATGGAATCTTTGTCTTCTTGCTGACGCTTATATCGAAATTTCGGATAATTTCAACGATGGCAGCTTTCGATTGAAATGTGGCGAATCGCATACCAAGGCATATTCTCGGTCCAGATCCGAACGGAAGGAATACACTACTGTCTTTGTACGGCTTGGTGCCGCCATTTGCTTCATTGAATCGTTCCGGATCGAATACCTTTGGATTGGGGAAGAAATCGGGATCCGTGTGTAGCGAGTAGACAGGTATGATGACGACTTTGTCCTTTTCAAGAGTAAACGTATTTCCCTTGTAGTCGTTATATTCGATAGGCGAATTGCATCGCTTCGAAAATGTACCGAATGGTGGATTTAAGCGCAAAGTTTCTATGGAAATAGTTGCACATTTAGGTATATAACGTTTTAACGTCGTATTTGAGGTCAGATTATCCGTTCTTACCATTGAATACTTGATCTAAGTATTTCATTTCAAGGATCGAATCGTGGTCGAGACAACCATTTACCCGAATACATTCATTTATCTCGTCCCTTAATTTTCTCTGAACATGCGGATTGCCTGCCAAATGGTACAAAGCGTATGAAATGACGGCTGTTGAAGTTTCAAATCCATCAAGAAAAACGGTAATTGAATGCGAAGCCATGTCCATTTTCGATAAGTTTTTCTTCTCCTTCAAATCCAACAAATAGCTCAGGAAATCCTCCCGTTCAACATTACTCTCTTTGCGCATTTTGATGGCATCGTTCAGCAGATTTTGGAAAAACTTTTCGACCGAACTGGGCACAACTTTGTACAGTTTCTTGATGAACGGAAATAGGGAGACGAGTGTAAAGTAAATGACGATCGTTGAGGACGATTCGAAAATCGACGAACCATTTTCGCGAATTTGACATTTTCCATTATTGTTTTCGAACGACTTTGAGTCGATTCCGTAGATTACGCTTGATACGACATCGGTTGAATATTTGGCTGCAAGCTGAAACGTTTTGTAACAAAAGAAAATGTTATAAAATAGACATGTAGCTGAAAAGCTCTCGGTTATGTGAAAATAGAGATGGAACAGAATGCTCTGAGGGTGCTGCGGGAAATGACCAATCTAACCAATGAGACGTTTATTATTTGCATGCACAAAAGATTTTCTTCTATTATTCATTCAGTAAAGAATCTCTGATGTACACTAAACGCAGACGGTCATCTCAAGAAAAGCTAAGAATATTTCGACCATTCAGTTGAATAAAGTCCAAATTGAAAATTCTGCAAATCGAAACATCCTTTGCGGATATACATTCTTTGATTGTACTTTGTCCTTGTACTTCACATTTTGTGTAATCAATTTCGACATCAAAAATCGTCAGTTACGAGTCGTCACACACTTTTCTCCAACACTATCTTTGCGAAATTTTCGAGTGTTAAACAAACACAAAAGATAATTCAAGTTCATGGAATCTTATCGTCAGTAGCTAAAGCTGCTCAGTACTCAATCATTATCTAATCAATTGTATTTAAATCCCGGATATCATCACCAGATTGATTTTTCTCAGCTGTTTTTTTTAGAAATATGTCGTTTATGACTAAAAATATATTCAAATGCCCAGAGACGAAGGTGTTTTTTCCTCGCTCTGAGAGTTGAGAATTTAGTGAGGAGAATATTTTAACGTCAAAAAGTTCAGTTTTCGTTTGAATGCTATTAAGTCGAAACTGTTAGTAATAAACTGTACTTTAAAATGAATTTACTCTCCTTACCTTACTAACTAGGGACTACTCATACCTTAAGGCAATAGATCGTTACGTAACTAAAAGATTATTTAGTTCCATAATGTATCAACAACGAAGAGCTATTTACTTTTACTACCCTCAGACTGACTAAATACAACATTACGACGCAACAATACAAAAATTGACTAGGTCAGCCACTTACCTCTTTTACGTCAAACATTTTCGACTTTCGCTCCAATTTCGAGGTAACGTAATTACTCATTTTCCGGCATATGTCATCGAATATCGGGTACATTGCTTTCACCTGTTTGAAAAAGAAATGATAAGAAACGCCGTATGTGAACACTTGACAAATTTTTGGTAAACAATAAACACAAAACTACGTCGTTCGATGTCATTAACATTGTGAACGAGTGTGTTGTGTATACAAATTGTAATGATTTGAATCTCATTACTTGTTCAATGAACATTTTCCCGATGTGAATCAAACCAAAATTTACGTTAATTCCATTGTATACAGCCAATGTTTTGCTTGTTTTTGATAACAATTTACAATTATTTCCATTTAATCCTTATCAACGACAAGGAGAGTGATTCTCCATTGTGTTCAATATTCACATGTTATGACTATTGTATAGTGGCTTTTAATACTCATAATATTTACTGATAAGAAATTTCTTTTCGTGTTGTCTCACAATAGAACTTCTAATTATCGGAAAATTCCAGATGAAACGCTAAAAGTGGTTTATCAACCGTAAGTCGCTGTTTATATTTGCTGTTGGATTTAAAGGTCGTAAATGATAAATTTGCATATCACTTCTGTGTGCGCGAATCCCTTGGTGTCATGACATCAGCAATGTAAACAGGCCGATAACACGCGAGCAATTTTCGATTGATGGGATCGACAGTTATGCTGTGTTTTCCATTTGTTCACCACAGGCTAAACAATGGAAAACACTGCATATGTCTCGTGTGTTTCTGGCCACACAATTTCAATGGGATTCTTTCAATGTTGAACAAACTTTTCATTAATGCAACTACACCAATAAACAGATCGACCCTTTGCTAATAGTCCGATTGTCTTTTTCATCTCACCAATCTTCGTGTGACAAGTAAAACACTAATCTAACGACCATGCCCATCACGAAACATAATTAACCAGACACTTTCAATTAGTTTTCTTCACTTTCATTTGTCATTTCACCAACCTATCGAAACCTATCTCTAAAATCAAATGTGAAATAAAAAACCATATCGTTCAACGGTATGCAGTAATTGCAATCAAAAATATTGTCGACTCAACGTCCTAGACTATTACATCACGTGTCGAAATCAAACTAAAATTGTAATTACATCAATACGTGCGGTCAAATCACTATAAGTCTGTTATGTCAGCGAAACCAACATTAAATCAATTTAGCTTAAAATAGATGCTTGCAACGTTCATTGGAAAATTCCAATGTCATTGATTGAAACTTAATGCAAAGCTCGTGAAAGCTTTGTAAGCCCAATAATGAAATGACCTTCGTTTATTATACAACTTGGAACTGCAGAGCTTGAGCAGTGCTCATGTTAATTAAATTGTAATTATATAACTTACCCTTGACACAGTAAATGCCGGGGTTATTTCAGCTCTTTTTTCCTTCCACTCAGCGCCACACAATATAAACGGATTTTGTGATAGTATTGGATCTGATGCCTTATCAATCTGTAAAAATGAACAAAGAAATTGTCACGTAATCTCCCCGAATTTGCATATGCAGGCACTTACCAAATCACCAAACTCATTGTCATGAAAACTTTGAAAGTCCTTGATCAGGGTATCTTTAATGAGCACCGGATCCAGAAGCATTAACTGAGGCGAACGACTGGAAAAGACTCCAACAAACGGTGTCGAACCTTTGTACTCCCTACATTTCGGACGTATGCAGCATAAGTAAGGAATTACCTTCGACGCATTTGCGTTACTCACTTGTAAATCTCATCAATTTCGTCAACAATATGCTTCTTCTGGAAAAAGGTTCCCGGAAATGAGCCCATTAAAGTGGCTGGTTTCGGTCCGGGTACACGTCTCTTCTTCCAGTAATTGAAATTCCACACCAAATACACGTACACGATTACCAACGTGCATAATATCAGAAACATTGTCAAAAACATTTTCGTTAAAATTTTCCCCTTTTTTCAGCAAATGAAAATGATTGCGCGATTCAAATTGCAACGGATATTCAGTTAGATAAAGATGCTAACGGTTTCTTAGTCAGGAGCTTTTATTGTCTGTTATTAAAACATTGAGCAATAAAGTGATGATGCCACCGAAACGACGCGACTATATATACCGTTTATAATTTTAAAAAAAAAGTTCAACCGGAGAGGTACGGAATTGTGTGCACGTAACAATCATTTGTTTGTCAACTTATCAACCAGCAAACAATCATTGAGTTTTTTTCCAGCAACTCAATTAATCTATCATTTCAATGACATCTTGGGATGCATAGTAAAGAGGCGGTTCATAATTTACATAGCGCAGGGCTACTGCAAACTGTGTTCTCAGCACTAGTATTGAAATGGAAAACTTAATGCAGTAATGCCACAACAAGATTCATTTCATCACTAGTGGCGAAAAGTACAACGCCCAAAATAGTCATTTATGCGGCACGTTTTGAAAGGTTTTTTTTTTTGTTACTAGAGGCTAAGGTGAAAAAAGGTTGAAGTTATGCATGGAAAAGGGAACATATTACGACGGAATTACTTAATAGTTATTTATGCAACCGAGTGTTAAATGATTTTTTAGGCACATGATCACATTCGGCCTGGACAATCTACTGCCGCTTAAGTCATTTATCAGTCGATTGCATAGAAAGTTTTGTGCTTAAAAAAGCCAACAAAAGTTTCGTTTTTCGTCACTGAGTTGAGAAAACGAATTCTTAGTTTTTCGATTTGAATACGAGCCCTCAAACGTTGTTGGCTAAAGGTCCATTTATCAAAACAATAATAAATAAAGGAATCCGTCTATATTCGATTTAATTGATCTGACACTGTTATCATTTTCAAAAACATGTTGTATTGAATTTTATTAAGTTTATCACCAGTATTTTTACTGTATGTTATTTATAGACGCATTTTAAATCGAATGGATTTGCTTACTTTTCCTTGTTTAATATTTTCAGCCTAAAGTTGACATATTATTACGACTAAGTAGTGGAAAATTAAGAAAGATAATTGAAGAATATATGTTGTTGCAGACTCTGCAATGCAGAGTTTAATTTCAACATTCACGAGGCGAAGCCAAGGTCAATAAACACACGAAAAGAAAACATTTCATTTTTACCCTGAGTTATGTAATAGATTTTACATGCTTTAATGAGTCTCCTACAGCTACAGCTTCGCCTCGCATCAACAAAATTCACATGAGAACTGTCGTAATCAAGATTTTATTTCGAGTTGGGGATGTTATCATAGAAAATAATGAATATGGAAAGTGTCACCAGTATTTGATGCTACTTCACCAACAGTATACAGCATGGGTTGAGGGTTCCGAACAGAGATGAGGTACTAAATCAATGAAAAGTACAAAAAGTGTAAAATAAACGATGACAAAAATAAGTGATGAACTCTGGTTAGTGTTACCTCACATAGCGAAATGTTTGAAAAGGTTGAAGTAATAGATTTAAGCGTTACATGGCGACACGCTTGCCGTTACTAAAAGCTTTAAAATAGGCCCTGTGTAGTGTTTTGTACGGTTGATCGAAAACAACAATGTCTACGAAATCAACGTTCGATACGTATCTTCTCTAAAACATAAATTAGATTGGCTGAACATGGTTTGATAACTTTTTTTTCCGTTGAATTTAGGAAAATTTTCAGAAACTGAATCGGATTATTTATCAATTGTAGCTTGAAAAATTCCACACAATAAATGAAACTCTGTGAACTTTAGCATTAAAACTTTTTGATCACACTGTTTTGCCCACGTAAAAAATCCCACTTTTCTATGTAAGATGTTTCTGCTGTTCTCCTCAAATTTCGTTATCTATAATTTCTCTCATTTCGTGAGCTGTTTCAAATGGCTTATGAGAAATACCAAGGAGTACCGCTTAGATACGAAGGTGGGATTTTTTACGTTTGCAAAACAGTACAATTTCGGAACCGAATGCTGAAAAAAGTGAAGTGTCTCATGAAGCCTTGAAGCTGGTGCCTCAAGTTAAACAAACTCGACGAACAATATGCGCAGTTTTTGCATCTGCTTTTGTTAAACAATTAAAACATGCAATGAAACTATACTGTTGATTCAGAATACAAATATGTTTCTAGTTTCAATATTTAATCAGACAATTTAATTTCAACAATTTCCTCACATGTACTACTATGACAACGGCATTGTTTTTGATTTAAATGACGCGTTTACAGCATGTTAATCCTGTGATGCGACAGCAAACATTTTCGTCGCTGCAATTTTAATTCACACGAGAAGATAAGGTGGATAAGCGTAATGGGTGAAGACAAACCACCTGTTCTTGCATACAACTCTTTTTCTCTGTTTTGGTTTGGTCATAATTACTAATTGATATAACGTGCATAATCAACCACTTCTTTCAAATTCGTTTGCAATGTATCAATTATCAACGTTGCAAGTTGGAACTTCCAACAGTAGAGAACAGAAAACAGGGGAACAAGAGTATTTATCTCGATACTCCTGATGTTTCTCATACGACACAATCGAACTGGAATTGCCACCGAATACTGAAGAAAGTGCGTATCACTTGTAGTTTTAGCAGATGCCAAATTTATATTTTTCTTGATATCGTTACCAATGTTCGATACAAAAATAAAGATTTCAGGTCAGGTTAAAATTTATCAAATCACGTCCAGGTCAAGGTAGATAAAAATGTTTGCCTTCAAAAAATCTTTGCATAGGGTACTTCGCGCTCACCTGATCACTGCCTGAAGTAGTGCCCTAGCTACGGCCCTGTTTTTAATCAACATAAAAGTAAAATACGAACACTGTAAATAACCGTAGACTACAAAAACGGACTATGTTTCAAGCATAAACAAACGTATAGGCCTGATCTTTCTTCCAAATTATATTTAGCATTGAAAAAAAAGCTAGAAAATTTTATCATTGTTCTCATTTCATTTACCGTCACAAAAACACCCGTCACACCTAGTTATGAATGTATAATAACTCCAGAGCATTTTCAGTATAATGATTTGGTTCCACAACAACCTTTTGACCTTTCGCAAAAACGACAAACAACGAGAAAGGCATTCGCTCTGTACACACGAGATCATTCATAAATTACATAACAATCTATTTCAGGGCTACCATCAAAATATTCTCTTAAATAACTCGAGGAAAACAATCCCTGTGAAGTTATATGGTCCACCCCTATATGCGGGGGAAGAATATAATTTTAACTTTGGACAACGCGTATTTCTCGAGTTATTTATAATTTAATTTTGAAATCAGCACTGAAAAGAGTTACAATTTTAATGAAATCATCCAAACCTACAAACCTATAGAGCAGATTTTTATCGATGTAACGGAAATGAGGAGGTCTGAAATAATTGCTCATAATATTTGTTTACACGAATGTATGGTAAATGTTAACGATTGGAGTGCATGTAAGATTCCATATATGGAAATTAGTCTTTTTATCGAACGATTAATTTTTTTTTGTTTAAAGTGAACATACATCCACGAGTTTATCTATTAAAAGAAATTCAATATATGAAAATTCACGAATGTAGAAATATAAATTTTCTAATAAAACATTTACAAGGGAACAAGCACTCGTTAGGGTGGATCAATTATTTTCGTTTGCTTTTTTTTTCAAGATTAGGGTTTTTGTAGCTTTTACACTAGCAGACCACTATCTACCATCAATGCAATGTGCATGAATTCTATTTTAGGAAAATTGATTTTCTAATATTTGCCAAAAGACTCATAGAACTTAGTAACCTATTTTTGGCTGAGACGTCCTTCACATCGTTTTTTTTAACGTGAAACCATTATTGCTCATTTTTGTGCAAATGTAAAAAAAACAGAAAACAGCATGGTTTTTGCTATGGGACGCAACTTGCCGAGACACAGTTGCAAAAACGTATTTGATGAACAGTTCAAGACATGTTGGTCGGGTGGCAAAAACGGCAGAGGATAAAAAGATCACACTATATAATTCTTTAATTGGCCAATACCTCTTTGTTCCTTTAGGTTTTGAAACGCTTGGTCCATGGGGTCCTCATGCAAAGCAATTTGTTTCCGAATTAGGCAAGAGAATCTCGAATGTCACTAACGAGAAGAGAGCTACGCCTTTCCTTCGGCAGAGACTATCAATAGACATTCAACGTGGAAATTCAGCTTCTGTGCTCGGTACATTGCCGTCAACCCAAGCATTGGACGAGATTTATTATCTTCTTTGGAATGAGAATAAAAAACAATAGTTAATGTTGAATAACTACCATTTTTCCAATTGTTGAGCTTTGATTTTGACAATAATAAATGGTATATACAGCTGGTATGGTATAGCATGGTGTGGTATAAACTGTGTTGCATACCACAATTTAGTTGTCAAAATCAAAGCTCAACAATTGGAAAAATGGCAGTTATTCAACAATTTCGGGTTTAATTTTCTGTTTCTTAGTTTGTTAAAAAGTGTTTTTTGTCAAATTAATTCTGGAATTTGATAAACAAGTGTGTGAATTATCGTTTCTGTAATAAAAAGTTGGAGGCAGTGTGTTTAGATGTGCAAATAAAGTGCAATTCTTCATGTGTTGTGTCCAGTGCAGCGATGTTTTAAAACCGTAATATCTTTCGTTTGATGCAATATTTAAAACATTCTTTTCAGCAATTTTGTAGATAAAGGTCCAAGGGGTTTATCGTTCGGACTTATTAAGGAATTCCTAAGATTTTTAAAATTCTTTAAAATTCATAAATTTAAGAATTTTAAGAATTTTTTAAGAAGTGAAATCCCGAGTGCCATGGTTCCGAGTCTTAATTGACGCTCTTACCGCACATTTTAGCAGACTACATCAACTATCATTGGAAGGCTGAAATAAATAGCATGTAGTTCACATCTGTAAAATTGCTGGAGAAATTCGTATACAATAGGATGAATGGCACACTCGACCCACCCTAATTTATATTCGCTCGCATTTTCCACAAGAGCTTTTCTTTTATTACATGCACACGAGGACTTGATTGTTATCAATCAATTTTATTTTTACCTTTTCAAATGAAACGTCGAAATGTATCTCTATATCACGTGAATTTCCAATAAAATGAAAATGTTTACATTAACACATCGTCAATGGGGCGCATATATTCGTATCCGCGAACATATGACTAGCACGCCGCCAGAAACTTAAGTTATCGATCAAACAATTTCATTCTAAAAATACTGGGAGAAAATGACCTTCCCGCATTGTTTTGATTTTCACCAAAGAACCTCATTTACGTTTCGCCAATTTTCATTCAGTTCATTGGTGAACCTGTCGGAAAATGGATGATCGAACGGTTGATCTGATATTCGCTGGCTCGCTGGAGTCTTTGCCTCCGGTTAGTTCGAAAATCGTTCGCATTTTCACCAGTTCAACGTTCACAGGTAACAATTTAAAAATTGTTCGTTCCAACATCATCCCCAACTCGAAAAAAATGTGTTTGACCACCAGATACAACAATGGAACGTAACACACTCATGGCTAAGTGTTACCCACGGATTAAAGACTATTGCAGGGAAAAACATGGATTGGAATTTCAAGTGGTCGACATGAGATGGGGCGTTCGAGACGAGGCCACAGACGATCACATGACCACCGAATTGTGCATGAAGGAAATCGAAAATTGTCAAAGATTGTCGATGGGTCCGAATTTTGTGGTCTTTCTGGGACAGAAGTACGGGTATCGACCTATTCCGACGTACATTTTGTCATCGGAATTGCAACTGTTAAGGGATGAACTGACGGCATTAGGAATCGACGGTGTACTGTTGGATACATGGTATAAAAAGGATAGTAATGCGGTGCCACCGATCAGTGTGTTACAGCCAATCTCTTCCATTTTAATCAACTTTAACAATAAAGTGAGTTCGTTCAGAAAACGGTTTAGCTCTTAAACGTGTCTTAATACTACGTTCACAGAGAGTACCGAAACTACAAGCAGAAGACCAAGCCATTTGGTGGGATACGTTGAACAAAATGCAAAAACTTTTACGAAAGTCTGCCGCATCTTTGCAGGCAGCGAATAAATTTGATAAGGAACTGATGCACAATTACTTCATGTCTGGTATGGGACAGTGGTTGGTTGTGATTATAGAAAACGTTATTTGAAATTGCAAGTTTTTCAGTTACTGAACGGGAAGTTATAAATGGAATTCTGAATGTTCGAAACACCAAGAACCATTGCCTGGCTTATGTACGTTATATCAACAACATTAATCTGCAGAATCTGAAGAAAGCGTCTCTGTTCGTTGATATTATCAATAGAAGTTTGGACACTGAGTCATCAAAGCTGTTAGCAAACTTGAGAGACGAGCGACTGCCGAATAAAATCGAATCGACAAATATGCAAAAGTAAGGCCGTTCGTGAATGACGTCCACCATAAGACAGTGTCCATGAATTCGGTTTGACGAAAACTACTTCCCATTTCAGATACACTGTTGAGTGGATCGGTCGCGAAGGATTGGATACCGAAACCCATGATGAATATTTGAATCACTTCATCGCCCATTTCTACAAAAACATTGTCAAGCTGGTCGACCGTGCGATGCGCAAAGAAGACTCCAGTGCGCAAGGTCAAATTGTGACGGAAATACTGCAACATTTGCACGCCTGCAATAATTCCGTTAAAGTGTTTTATGGGCGCGAGGAAAGTTTGATTCACATCCATCAATATATGACGAATGAATCGGAGAAGCCGTTGGTACTGTATGGCGGTAATGCAATAATGAAAACCGGAAATTGGTTCCGCTTTGCAGTACTTAATTACCAGTTGTATTTCAGAGGGAGGTTGTGGTAAGACATCACTGTTAGCTAAAAGTGCATCGCTATCGCTGACGGATTGGTTCAGTCATGTAAAGCCGATCAGCATTGTCCGTTTTTTGGGAACGACACCTGATTCAAGTGCTCTGACTCCTACACTAATTTCCATTTGTCAGCAAGTGAGTGGCCTGTAATGCAGGGCCGGACTGACTACTCACGAGCAACAGCTCATTTTTAAAAGCCTCAAAATTAACAAATTTTATACAAAAATCCGAAGGGTCTTTCGGGAATCGCCAGTCCGTGCCTGTTGAAATTTCATAACAAAAAGTGTAACTCACGACCACCTTAATCGACAGATATCCTACAATTTTATGCTTCCATTCGAGAACATTCCCGACGATCTTGTTCCATTGACCGCACACTTTAAACAACTCCTAACGTATGCATCAGTCAACCAACCTTTGTTCCTTTTCCTGGATTCGGTTGATCAATTGACCGGCGCACAGGATAAGGTATCGTGGCTACCGACTAGAATGCCACCGAATTGCAAGGTGAAATAACATTTTCAATTTCAAACATCTGCATGCACCGACCAACACTGAAAAGTTCTTTTGAATGACCAGATTATAGTGACATGCGCGAACGAAGAAGCGAATCCAACAGTATCGAGAGAATATCACCTGCTGCGTAGAATGATAGATATTGACGAAAATTTCGTTGAAGTTACAGCATTAGGCGAAGATCTGGCGATGAATGTTATTAAGTAAGAATCAGATACCAATCCTGCTAACTTGCATAGCCTCCACTCCACATATTTGATTGAACCAAAAAATTATTTTGATTTTTTTGATTAAAGGATGTGGATGAAGACGGCTTGCCGTGACTTGAACAACTATCAATGGCGACTAGTTTCAAATGCAATCGCGAAATGCTCATTGCCAATTTTCGTGAAATTAGTTTTCGCTGAAATCTGCCGCTGGAGAAGTTATACGAGACCGCAAGAAACCCATTTAGCATCGACAGTCATGGACTCCATCATGATGCTATTCGAGAGAATCGAGAAACAGGTACACAAAACCACAGAGACCATAGAAAGATCAAACATTACTTCTCTACTCCTTCATGATTTAGCATGGTCGCATTTTGGTATTCCACGCATTGGCCTACATAACTGCAGCCAAGTCCGGTCTATCCGAAAGTGAACTGGAAGATCTGATATCACTTGACGACAAAGTGCTAGACGATGTCTACCAATACCATTTACCGCCGGTTCGTCGAATACCGCCACTGCTGTGGACACGTATACGAAACGATTTGCCCAACTATTTGAGCGAACGTGAAGCGGATGGTGTCAACGTTATGAACTGGTACCATCGACAATTCCGCGACACGGCACGTGAACGATACTTCAAGAATATGAACATGGCAACGTATTTCCACTCGTCCATTGCTGACTATTATTTGGGAATATGGGGCGGTGGTAAGCCGAAGCCGTTCAAATTTACGGAAATCCAGCGACATAGGTAGTTCGAAGAGAATGATTTTTGCTTGCCGGATGAACTGACATTCGAGTAGTTGACACTTTTTACCATTTGCCAATGATTTTCAGATTTAATCTAACCGAAAAAGAAGGTTCAGCAGATCGTAAGGTGCCAGTGCAACCATTAGCATTTACCAATAAAGAAGGGACAATATCACGATACAATCTCCGCAAAGTAAATGACTGTCATTCGACGCTCTTGCCCCAACAAATAAATTTTTCTTCCAAACTTAGTTTGGTGAACTTCCTTACCATCTCGTACGGTCACGTCGCTTTCAAGACTTGTACGAAAATGTTCTCTTCAACTATGATTGGCTGCATGCCAAATTGTCTAGCTGTCCACTCCAAGCTGTACTAGCTGATTTCGAGGATGCGTCAATCAACACGGACGACAAAGATTCAAGACGAGAACTGATGTTGGTTGCCGATGCTCTTCGCCTCGGCGGTGCCATTTTAGCAATTTATCCCAATATGCTAGCACCGCAGTTGGTTGGACGTCTGTTACCGGAAATCGGTGGCAATGCCAATATAAAAATGTTGCTGAACGCATGTGATAACAGCGGGCCGAAGCATTGCTCATTGATTCCGTTGAATCATTGCCTTCACACACCCGGTGGTCCTTTGAAAGTATATTTTGCACTGGTTCTGGTTGAATTCGGTTCAATCGAAGACTTTTTTTAGTATTCTCTGGAAGGACATCAGTTCGCCGTGTTCGGATTTGCCCTGACAAATGATTTACGGTACATGGTCTCGATTTCAACGCGGTTCATTACGTGGGATTTGTCCACTTCAGATTTGACCAGGGATGTAAATCCGGGCATCGAAGGTATTATGCAGCAGCTGGTCTTAAGCCCGGATAATAAATGGGCTGCTGCGTATACCAACAATAATCAAGTAAGTTTTGCTCTTTAATGTAAATCAAATTGCTTTGGGCTCTGTTCAACCTTTCCTTGAATGCTTCTTGTCTCCATATTTTCCTCTTCTCCTGTGCTTCATTTCCTCTTCCTCAGAGCTTAGCTACATCTGCCAGCAAGTAAACCATTTTTTTTTTCACGAACAGAGTGTTCTGCTCAATATGTTGTCCAGTGAATTTGTGATAATTAACAATCCGTTCGAGGAGACGGACGATGTTACTGGGATCTATCTGCTAAACCAAAAGTAAGAAGTTCATTTTAAATATTGAAAACGAATGAGCATATTCCCTCTCGACCTCGATTTACAGTTTATTCGTCAACACTAAGCGGAAACTGGCACGATTGGATATGAGAGGAAACTTTATCGATATAAAGGAAATCACGTTCGTCACCGACGAATGGGAGATTTTAGGTAATTTTAGTCACACGAAAATGTGTCGCAACATTACATCAACCCCACACAATCTATTGCAGCCATGAAAATCCGGGACAATGAATTTTATCATCTAATGTTCTGGACCGGTTCCATTAACGATCCCCGGCTTCGACTAACAACTTATACGGGATCGGAAAATGTCGCTACTGTTGACTTTTACAACACACTAGTGTTTGATGCTAAATGGAATATAATTTACTGTTGCCCGTCGCCGGATAACTGCGAGGTACTTCGACATCGAATGAATGAATCATGAATCATTCACTGCTCACCGTACGAATTATTCCATTTTCCAGGTAGTCCAGTTCGAGTACATAGAATCCGAGTCGGCCGGTACAGCTTGGCAACAAGTTAAGTCTCTGCCACGATACATGGACGATGAAAAGGAACAACTTTTACAGTTGAAACTCGACAAGGACGATACGATGCTGCTTGGATCGACGGGAAAGGGTTTCGTTGTGTGGGATTTCAGCGAACGTTTGCCGAACGAAGCCATTTATTTGGCACTGCCGCATGGTGTCCGAAACATTACCACGAAAATGATGACCTCCAATTCGTTTATGGTGAGCGCAACACTGAATTACGCTGTCGCTGGTGTTAGGTAATGTAATTTCGTCCGAACACTTGTTGAACCTTCCATACACCTTGCATACACCTTCAAAAACCAGCTAAATGACTCTTCAGTTGCATGTTCGATAAAATCATGTAATACTTGTATCGCATTGAGAGTGTGCTTTACATAGGATTTGCGAGCTTTGGATACCATTTGAAAAGTGAAATTTTTCAATGGAATACAAAAGAAGTTTAAAGCTTTCGAAAGCTCTTTATAAACGAAGACACAAATGCGATTGCGTTTTTGCTTTTAAATAGCTTTCGAAAGCTTTAAGCGTCTTTGTATTCCACCGAAATGTTCTAATTTTTAATGGAATCCTAAAGAAGCTTAAAGCTTACTAATGCTCTCCAAATCCAAAGCACGCAAACAATGCGATACGATGTTTCGGTCTAACACGTAGGTATTTGCTCGTATCATTTATCTAATCTCAGTTTAAAATTTACGAGCTATATCATCACTCACCAGCCAAAAACAAGATCCAAGGTTTTTGTATAAAATATCCATTAACTTTGCAGGAAAAGTTTGTACGTTTGGTGCCTTCAAACCAGACAATTAATGAAGGTGCTCGATGCCCATTTCGGTCGAATCATTCAACTGGAATCGTTGACTATTGGTAATTGGAACAGTGTGATAACGTCTTCGATTGACCGGTCGGTAAAAATCTGGAATATTAATAATATTTTCGAGCAAGTGCACGTTATCGATCGACATGAGCTTCCCATCGACACGATAAGGTTGTTACTTTTCGTCCATAGAAAATCTCTTAAAAATTTTTGTATTTCAGCCTATCTCAAACGGACTTGGCTGTGACAGTGACCAGAGGCTGTGTTGGCGTGTGGGAAATTCGTTCGGGTCGACTACTATCCAAACTGGCCGACAATCATTTGGGCGCAATTGTTACGCATGCCGAAATTACGCCCGACGGCAAGCATATCGTTTCGTCGGAAACGGGCAAAATTTTGGTGTGGAATCGTGTATCGGAACAGGTTTTGTACAGAGATGATCAGCCCGGTATACAGCAAATAAAGTTCTTAGACCATGGCGAGAAGGTTCTGTCGATATCTTGTGCTAATGTAAATAAAACGTGTGACGATGATTCTGGTTTGCTGGCACTGGCACAAGTTCGATCCCTGCCTGGTAAGTGAACGAATGGTAACGAGATTTCGTGATATGGAAATTAAATTTCTTCTTGAACACGTTACGGCAGAGGGTGTCTTGCTGTTTTCATTTGAATACTCATTTCGAATGATTCCGGGAATCCCATTCCGGCAAGCTGTTGTATCCTCTGATGGTTCGTACATAATTGTTGTATCGGTTGATAAAGGAATGAAGGATTGTATCGCCATTTACAACGCCACAACCGGCAATTATTTGCACAAGGTGGCATTCAAGGGGTGCAGTATTAAGGTCTTCCGGTCATATGAAATGCCAGGATCGAAAAATCAATTTTTTTTCATTTCCCATCACAGGAAGTCATCACCATAGTACCGCTGCCGCACAAACCGTCTCAAGTGGCTGTGATTTCGAGTGAAAAGGGAAGCATTTTCGACATCAAGTCGAAGAGGCACATTCGATCGATTTTGAAGTGGGGTGGCAGCTGTACCAAGGATGGAAAATTTGGACTATATGCACCGCCTAGGTATATCAACGTTTCAGATGCAATCCGTTGCTTCCTTTAATAAAGAAATTTTCCAGGGGAGGACTTGAACTACTGGAGCTACGTAAAGGAACGACAGTCAAGACGTACATACCAAAAGTGGCTGAAGGTGTGTTCACTGTGATATGTATGTTCACCGAAGGTGACGAATACGTTCTGTACTATCACAGTGGCAAGAAAACGCTGAGAGTGTTCCGTACATCGGACACTCAAATGATAGCCAACTACCGAATGCAGGCTGAATTAACCGCAATTAAGAGTACAACAGATGGTAAGGGCCTGGTGTTGGGTACGATCGATGGTTGTTTATCTGTATTGGCTATTGCCGATCCCCAAAATACCGAAATTTTCAAATATTTGGCGGATCTGCCGTCACGTGACGAACAATGGAAGAAGAAATTGGCAAAGGCTAAGGCCAGAATCCGGTTTAAAGCAACAATCCGAATAACACGATTGTGCATTCGATTATACTGTAACTGTGAATCGCGTTTGAAGCAAGAGAGCAACGCTGCCAAGCAGCAAAAAGAAGTGTAAAATGGCATTATGTGATGAACAGATTCGATGTAAAATTAAAGTTATTTCAATCTAAACCGTGTCAGTTTGTGTGTGGTATCATTCGACCAATCAATCGGAAAAAATTACCCTCCCCTAAAACTGATCGCACTCTAGCCCAGGGCCTATTTTAAGGAAATTAAATTTCCAAAAATTCTCAAATTTTTTCATCACTTTTCGTCATTTCATCTAAAAACACAACAGATTGCATCGTAAATGTTGTTTTTACTGCCTTTTTAGTTGTTTTTCATGTCTTCGAGCTTAACTGATTACTTCAGAATGAGATCTAACAGAAAACAAAATTTGGAAATTTTAAGAATTAAATTCCTTAAAATAGGCCCTGCTTTAGCCGCAATCTGTCGCTCCTGTAACCCATTTCAATCCTAGGCTCGATGTTTATTCAGCGGAAATAATGAAAAGCTCTGGGGAATATGGTCCTTTATAAAATGCATGTTAAAAAAATTGAAGTACCAGATTTTAAATCAACAGATTGAAAATACTTTGATTGATTGAAGTAATATACCCGATAATAATACTGGTCATATGCTTGCCGTCTGTAACAGTTAAAAACTTATGCAAATGCCGAACAAAATTCGTAAAATTGATTTTGACTTTGATAGAGGTAAAAAGAGAAAACATATCTGGGGAGGAAGGTATACCATAGGTTATCTGTATCTCTGCTCAATTAGTAGATATTACAACTTTTTACGACAGATATTTCTGAAGGTTTTTTTCCGAACACCACCGGTGCGATTAATTAAACTACTTTGAAGAATAATTTGTTTAAAAGAAAACACCATTTAAATCACACCAAATATTTTTATTGGCAACGTTTCGGTCTATATACGACCATTATCAAGCCTTTGACTCCTTTAAACTAATTACAAGTACACATGTAACTCCTGAATTTATACAAATCTATATAAAACCGAACATTCTATACTCTTCTATAATCGAATTGAAAACTCCTGTATGTTCTACAATTTACTAGTACTTTCCATTCTAGAAAAGTCTGGTCTATTTGTTCGTAGCCTACTGTTCGGCGTTTATCCCTCTTATGTTGGACCTGTCCTTCACTATGTCCACCAATGACAACAATGGTGATGTGATACCGAAGACTTTGTTCATCAATGGCTTGTCTCTATGCTTGTTTATATATACTGCTTCCATATAATCGATTTTGTATTTGTCACTGTACGGTCTTAAAATAGATAATTGGTCGTCAGTGATTTCATGATTGTGACTCAACAAATGTGCTGCCACTGCTGGTCCATTTTCGTCATCGTTGATCCAGTCAGCCATATGTTCACCAAATCTGGTCTTTGCTCTTCTCACTGTTCTTCCTATATACCGGTAATAACAACCTTCCTGGCAATTAATTTGGTAAATTCCTGATTTATGAAATTCCGGCACTTTATCTTTTGAAGACACTAGGTATTGGCGTAAATTGTTTCCACTACGGTGCACCAATTCAATATTATTGGCTCTGTAGATCGGTCTTAAAGCTCTCGTGATTTCAGGTACGTATCCCATGCTGACTCGGGTCTTTTCCTCATCATCTGGTTCTTTTTTCAGACCATAGAACGTCGAATAATTAATTGGTTAGTAGATATTAGTTAGTAGATATTCATTATTTTCTGGTGATATTGTGTAACAATTGGGTGGGTCAGGTCCCTTGACTGCTGCTCTATATTTTTAAAATACGTTTTTACGCTGCTTTGAGTTAAAACAACTCTAAAAGTAAACATAAAAGTTGAATGCATATGTTAGAAGTCCACAGAAGTGAACATCTTAAAATAATAGACATTTTTAACTCTTCGGTAAAACAGTAAATTTATGCATAAGTGTCTATAGATGTAAAGTTTATATATAGCTTTAAATGCATAAGCCTAAACGGGCTGCAATAAAAAAGTACGATTGTAAAAGTAACAATCAAATCAAAGGCATAGATTAGAAAAATAGTTCTGATATCTTGTCAGCCTGTTCTCCGGAACATTTCAGTGAAATCAGATCGTGGATATCACTTCATTTACAAGGACCACAGATCCTATTTCAAAGATTTAAATCAGTAAAAATGGAGAACATTTCCCATTTTGAACTCTGGTTAAAAAGAAATTTGTACATTGTGTCTTCGAGTATGAATGTGGCTTAAAATTCATAATCTCGAATTGACAACTCATTTATTTTCGTCATTCAGTCAAGCAGGGACTATTTTGAGGAAAATTTTCCCTATTTTTATATTTTTCCCAATTTTTCCTATTTTTCTTAATTTTTCTAATTTTTCCTATTTTCCTAATTTTTCCTATTTTCCTCAATTTTCCCTATTTTCCTTAATTTTTTTTTTAAATATTGCCTTCTCACCTAAAATAGAATAGTGTATCAAACAACAAGCATTTTTTAAATTCTGAACAGTGAATTTTACAGAAAAAAAATATTTTGTGAGACATAGCTGTAGGGAATGCAATCCCGGACTGTTTTTTGGAATACCGGGATTCGGGATTTTTAAACTGAATCCCGGGATTGATACCGGTATTTTCCGTATTGACAAGAAATTATGATTTGAGTAACAAAAACACTTCCACAAAAATTACTAGCAAAATTCATTAATTTATTGTCGCTTCAAGAGTTTTGACTTATAATGATGGTAATGACATTGTAAAACGTTTTTATTCTTTTTGAAAAGCTATTATCACATTTTTGTTTCATGTAGGATCTGATATTTCTTAGCCCACAGATTGTGACGGCTGTTATATTGTATGCAATTTTTGAATTTATTCCTATAGCTGAAATATTTGTCGCACACGCAGAAGAATTTATGTAGAATCTGTTGAAAACGAAAATGTGATAACTTCTTAATTTTTTCAAGTGAAAGAACGCACAAACGGTGCAGTGTTTCGTCGTTCAGTCTTAAACGAATTTTACTACAGCAGTAGCCACAAGCTGAAAATGCCCGTTCTGACTCTATGCTAGTTGGCTTGACAAGTAGCAAACACTTATACACGTTCGATAAAAGCAGTCCACGACTCCCTCCATTTTCGAACGAAACTGATAGCTGAGTGGTCCATCAATTTTTATGCTTTTTCGAAAAGTAAAGGTTGAAGGAATTTTCCGTTTTAATGATTTTTGGTTGTCAACAATTTGATTTGATGTGATGGAGTCATGGTCAACTTCACTGTTGCATTTTTTGTCAACTTAATTTTGATTTTCCTTACGAAAACTGTTAGGTTCTTCACCCCATCGAAAATCTTTTGTTTTGTTGTATTTTGGATATCGTAAAAACGACAAAGAAATAAGTGGTCGCTTTCAAAAATTGTGCAGTTTTAAACTACTGTACACTTTCATTGCAACTACTGGTGATGAGTTAAACTGTTTTCGTGATGAAAATCTACAGTCGAATTCAAATAAAAAAACAACAGAGAATGTGACCATGACAACACATTGAATAAAATCAACCTTACTTTTCGTTAAAATCATAAAAATTGATGGAACAATTAACCGGCATCGGGGAATCTGTCACACACGATCATAGTATGGGCACACCATCTATTTGTATGACGTGCCAGATTACCCTACGCCCAATGTCTCACAAAGTAGGTTTTTTTACATAGAATTGTTTATTTGATACACTGTACGACTTAAGGTCAGAAACTAATTTGGAAAAAAAAGGAAATTTTGAAAATTAAAGAAAATTGGGAAAATATGAAAAATAGGAAAAATTAAGAAAAACAGAAAAATAGGGAAAATAAAAAAATAAGAAAAATAGGAAAAATAAGGAAAACAGGGAAAATTTTCCTCAATCTTTTCCCAATTTTCCCTATTTTTTTCCCTGTTTTCCTTAATTTTCCCTTTTTCTCTATTTTCCTTATTTTTCCAATAATTTTCCCCAAAATAGTCCCTGCAGTCAAGGGATTGTATTCATTCAGTCACCAAGAAGACTTAACAGTCAAGGGAATACATGATATTCGCTAATTTCAAATTAAATTTTATCGTATTCCCGCAGCTCTCTTTGACAATAAATTTTCATTTTCTTACCCAACTTTACTTGTCGAAACGTGAAGCCGTCCGTCGTCGTCAAAGTTCACTTACGAAAGAGGTAAACGATGCAATTTGCCCCACGGACTGACAAAAAACGATAAAATATTTGCACATCGAAACGATGAAAAAGTTATGTGCTTCATGCTTCAATGACCTGCACTGCTAAATACTATGTTGAATAGAATCAATAAATTAGTCATGATCGAAATGAAATTTTAATGATTTTATGTAAAAGATAGCTTCGCTCGTGTAAGACTAAAATAATTAATGAATTTTATGTAAAGTGTTTGCTGTTTGACCACTTTGCTACTTGACTTTTAGTATTAATTGAGCAGTGGATACCTTTCAGTCAACTATCTCAATAAATTCAACTATGTCAAACGTAAGTTATGCAAACACTAGCACTTTTTCATAATCCACAAGAACGCTTGTATCGATATTTTGTTAGGCAGAGCCACCAAAAGTAGTTCTGGCTGCTAACAGAGTACTCACCGACAAATTACCTATACCTACAGCAGCCTATCTGATTTTTAGTCGTAGTTTACAGTTTCTTGAACTGTTCGGAATTGTTATCGGTGTCAGGATAAGCTTCGATTGGAAGAATAACACACGCTTCAAGTTTACAAAATTTATTACTGCATTCTGTTGGTCGCAGTTTTTCTACACGAAAATTGTGTACGTTCATCAGGGCAGTGCAATGAAAACTTTCGAAGTTTTTGCCGTCTATGGAATAGCAATATCGGTAATTTTGATTTTGATTAGTAAAGTAAATTCATATTAAAAAGATCGATTCTGAGTGTATCGTGATATGTAAGACAGAGGTAGATGGAAGGTTGGTATATAGTATAGTCTTACATACCTACCATTTGAACTGTTCATTATCATATTTTAAGGTTTATTATAACGGCAGAGTAAAATAAACCAGGCAGGAGTGGTTCATTTTTGAAATGTCAAAAAGGGACCTAATACACTGTATGAAAAGGAACTCAAATAAGCACTGACATAAATTGAATTAATTTAATACGCAAAATTTAAGGCTACTAGTGAGCTCTCCTGCCTGGTTTATTTTACTCTGCTGTGTTATTATCTGTAAACAATTCCAATACACTCTAAATAAACATTGTGAATGTTTTAAAAAATTTTGGCAAGCTCTTTATTAAGTCCTATACTTGCTTTCACGATACGCTGAACAACTTCATAATCAACCATTTTAATTTACCCACCTTTTAGTAGAGTGCAATAAAACGAATGGTTGAATCGTTTCAACAACGTTTAATTTTTAGGCGGTGTTGAAAATTTGGTGCTTCGAAAAATATCACAAAAATATTCGAGCACTTTTCGTATCCAGTCTAAAAATTTGTCAGCAAAACACTGGCTCACGTGCCGATCGACTAAATCATCGTTCGAATTCGAATTTTACATTTCTCAAATTTATCGCATCCGTTGCAGTATTTATTGCAATACTCTACATGTTTTATCCGGTAAAAAGTTTTCTCATCGACGGTGAACTGGTGCCCTTCGTTCCAATCGAAATAATGTTGGTCGATCAGTCGGTCTTGTGGGGCTACATTGTTGTAAGTTGTATCATGATAACGTTGGGAGTGTACGCAATTTTAGGTAAGTGCAGTAGCTTCACAACCCATACTCACATATATCCTAACCATCTTAGATTTTCATAGTATGTTACGTCACCTATTTGTAAATATTTGTTTTAGCAAGTGTGAGTTTTGCGGAACGAGCCGAATGCGAGTGGAGTAATCACACGATCCAAAACAAACATTTACAAACATTGACGTAACACATTTTACATGCAAAATTTTACGTTTAACAAAATGGAATTTTCACTTTATCCGACTTTGAGGCCCTACCGATTTAATGAATAAACTCAGTTCCAATATTAAAAGGCTATTTTTGAGACACTCCGTCAAAAGAACTTTTTTTTCTCGTTTTATTAATGGAAAATAATAAGATAATTTAATCCAAAGTCAGGGCTCGAATACGAGAATAGCAATTGAAACGAAATTCACGCAATTCCAGGCACTGAATATATGGGACTGGCCTTCGTTTTTCTGATCATAAACTATTCACCTCGTGTTGATTTGTTGGAAATTGATATTGAAGAATTGAATGACCTGTGGAGTGATACGTCCACATCAACATTGGCTCATCGACATTTGTTTTTGAGAAACATTTGCAGGAAATGCATTGACATTAGAGAGTATAAAAACCGAAAAAAATAGCCAGGAAGTTTGTGTCGTTGTTTTAGTCTAACGTGCGTAACTTTTCAGATACATCGCCGAAATCAAGAACATTTTCGACGATAAAATGTACATTTTCTTCGTCTTTGCCTATTTGTCGCAAATATTGTGCATGTACCAAGTTCGTGTTGTAAGTTGCGATCTTCTTCATTCAATGAGAATACATAATAAGAACTGACCGCACACGTAATTCACAGAACAATTGGATACCTGGTTACGCTCTGGCAATTGGGTTTTTCATCGAGATGATTTTTTATTGTTTGATGGGTACGAAAGTTACAATGGAGGTATGACACGATCTAGTGTTTCATCTCTAAGTGAGAGCACAAATTCACTCTTCGTCCCATGCATGCATATTTCCACATACGGCATACATGCACATCCCTGCATTTGACAATAATAAGATAAAACCTGCACTCTTTGTGCAACAGAAAAGATACAGTGACAGAATAGGCAAAATTGACATGTTTTCTGATTTGATAATTGTTGTTTGCACATGATTCCACACATTTGTTTAGCAAATCCAAATCTAGATTTTTGATTTATAAGTATTTCATTCTTGTTGCGAGCGTGTGCCCAACCAAAATTCATAAAATAACAATCTAGATTAACATTTGTACAACGAAATCCTTGTGGAATTAACTGCAAACGAAAAGAAATCCCAAATCAGAAAACATGTCGAATTTCACTTCGATGGACCTGTTATAGACAATGTCTCTCCAGCTTATACAACTCCCAGCTACATAATATATAAAGCTCGTCTACCAAGAAGGTTTATCTTCAATACACTCCCTTGAATGTGACATCACTCTTGTATTAAACAAGACATCATTAGCAATGACTCATTGCCTAGGGTGATTGATTCATCATGCCATGTATTATTGAAAACACCCACCACAAAAGTTTAAACTTTCATTCAGAATGAACGGACCTGCCATATAATTGCCCAATCCAAATGGTACACGTACGATTTGAAGTCACAAAAGATGATGACAATGTTGCTGAACTCGGTCATGAATAGCGACGAACTATGGATAGGACCAATAGCGCCATTGAGCGTTTATACGGCAACAGAGGTATGTTCGGTTATGCGATACATAAAGTTAACGAAAAACATTTTAGATCGTCAAGAGTATTTACACGTACTACACGGTGATGACGGAGGTTATGTAGTCCACTGTGCCTTGACAGCCCGATTATAACGGTGAATAGACACTATGCTAATTAACTTTACCTGATGATGATATTTTAAGTTACCGGAAACGTGCACACATTCAATTAAAAGTATTTTCGACAAAAACAATCGTTCTTAAAATTACGGACGCCAGTCCAGTTATACAACCAAACCGATTTTCCGGTTTTGCTAATACCTACAGGCTGCATATATCAGAGCGAGAAGTTCGAACACCAGTTGATTATAACTTGCCTTATGCCTTGTGTGTTGGTTGCTTGTAGCTGAATCAAATGTAGATTTTTTGATTGACATTAAGAGTGATATCGCGAAATCTTCGAGCAATCGGCTAGCCATGCCATCCGGATTTTTGACGAGTATGGTACCCATCGAATCCTTGCTTCATTACGAGTTCAACAAGGTATATCTCGCCTCTCTCGGAATTGTCGTTTTCGTGGTAGAGCTGTTTGAAATATTGGTGGTTTTCAGGTAGAAATTTTTTCATCCTGATTATCTGTGGTAATAAAGGGCCGACTTCGTTCAAATTTTAGGGGATTCTAGTGCTAGACTAGACTGATCACATAAGCTACCAAATACGTCGGGCTGTTGACTGTATTAGTGACTGTATTAAGAAAAATTTCTCTGACAACTAACGGGTGCGCGCATCAGCAAACCTAACGGTTTAGGGTTCCATTAGATGGTTTAGGCTCGGTACTTCCTAAAAATATAAAAACTTGTGCTGGATGGACTATTGGCATTAAGAGATAGGGCTATTTCTAAAATGTCTCCTATTACTCCAAAGAAAATTTCGACCGGTTTGTCGATCACTTTCATTTTTTTCACCTTAAATGTAATTTACACTGTTCCTTTCCAATGATAATTTTCCTGACTTTACTTCTTACATTTAAATTTGTTGATCTTTATGAAGCAGCCAAGTTTGTGGTTGGTTGGATGCGTGTGATAAATGCTCCTAGGACCCTGGGCTACATTATGAAACAGTTTGATGTACCAAGAAAACTAAATTCACATGAGAGCGAGTCACCGAAGTACCTGATGCGCGCACCTGTTAGTAGTCAGAGAAAATGTTTCTCAATACAGTCACTGAAGCCAGTACAGCAAACAGCCCGACGTATTTGGTGGCTTATGTGATCGGTCTAGTCTAGCACTACGATCCCCTAAAATTTGAACGAAGTCGACTCTTTATTACCCGAGATAATCTGTGTGAAAAAATTTCCACTTGAATACCACCGATTTTTCAAACAGCTCTACCACGAAAACGACAATTCCGAGAGAGGCGAGATATACCTCGTTGAACTCGTAATGAAGCAAGGATTCGATACTCGACAAAAATCCAGATACGTTAAATTTGTCCTCCATACAAATTGTTCGAATATTTCGCGATATCCACTCTTAACCGTAACTGTAAGGGGAGAAAATTATATATTCTAACAAAAGTTGGCTCCCAGTGGTGAACAAAGTGGACAACAGTTCAAGTGAGAAATGTTCTATTTTCTCCACGGGAGAGGATTTGCAGCAATTTTCTCTCTAGAAATGTCATTCAACACTTCGTTCGGGCTACAACTTGCGAAAATAGCTTAAATACATCGTCCAAACGGATCTCATCATAAGTTTTTACTTGGTTAGCATTCTAAAGTTTTAATTGTTCTACATTGAACCACATGTGTTATCAACAAAAGAAGCGTTGAGAGTCGTCTCACTCACACGTAAGTGTGGAATTGAAGGAACGAAAAGACAAGGTCGTGTAGAACCAATACTCTCTCTAGCAATTAAACTCTCAGCTCTCTTTGTCAAATTCACACCTTACTTCTTACTATTCTAAATTCCAAAGGCTACTTAATTCTTTCACTACCTTAATAAAAGTAGTCTGGTTGCTAGGTGGTCTGGTAGAACAAATAAAACAAATGAAACCCACTAAAATTAAAAACTTATGATGAGCGGCACGTTTGCGATGATTGTTATCACACGTTTAATTTTAAATTGAACGATATTACTTTATCATGAGATTGAATTAACTATCATTTTAATTCATTTATTAATATATTAATTCCATTTGAACTATCGACGCCAAAACAACTGTTGATTTTCTCATTCAGCATGTCGGCACTCATGTTATAAATGTAGTTCTTGCTTCGTACGCAATAAAAAGTGGTAGTTTTGCGAAAGAGTATATTCGAAAAAGATAAATTCATCAAACTTCAAAGGTTGATGCACACCGTGGTCGAGGTCTCGTCTTTCACAACACACTTTTCTTAACCCACTCTCCACTTTTCATCATTTACAAAAAAAAGGAATCCAACACAACTCTAGGACTGCGAAGGGTATATGGGAGAGTTCATTATACCACTGTCTGTATGAATTAATCAACCATCAATTCACAATAATGGCGATTACGAATTCAAGAGGCAGTGATTTAATAATTCAATATAATATAATAACCTGTACGTTCTTAAGAACTTTCCTTCTGATATGGTTCGGTAGTTCTCACCAAGTGCTGCACAGCGTACGAAGTTGAACAAAAACGTATCCAATGTGTGTGAAAAATGTGACTAAATAAATTCTTATTCGAAAAATAATTATAATTCTAGTCTCCTTTCAATCCAGACTGGGTCCACTGACTCGATTCCAGAAAATGCATTGAAATCAAAGGCCGACGTAAAGTTGCTTAAGTCAAACAAAGCGTCGGATATACTTGAACACAGTCTAAAGTTCATCCAAATGTTCGGATATATTGTGGGCGTTGACTTTAAGTTTGAATGGAAAAATAACTTGCGTTTCGTTGTGACAAAATCTCTTGTGTTTTTCTTCTGGACGCAGGTCTTTTACACTCATTATGTTTATTCTGTCTACGACAACTTTGTCAGAAATTTTGAAGTGTTTGCAATATACGGAATCACAGTGTCGGTATGAAAAGTAAAATTTATGGTTTTTTATCTACCTATAGGTGAAATAATAGCAGTGAAAAAGTGCTATTATTTCGCCGTCGGTAGATAAAATAGCGTATTCACCTCTGTCCAAATGTTGATTTAGACACTTGGGGTTATACCATTCGCCTTCGGCTCATTCAATAACTCCCCAAGTGTCTAAATAAAGACGTGGACAGAGGTGAATAATCTACTATTATCACAAACGCGCGGTGTTCGGATGTCAAAATTACTTAACTAGAAGTTTAATTCAAAAATTACACTTCAGTTCTATGTTGTTGTCTCGTTTTCGCTTATGTGATAAAATAGAGTACACACTTGTCACTATCAGTCTCGGCTTCTTCGTGACAAGTGTGTAATATATATAATGCTTGAGGCGCTAAAATAGGCATTACGTAACAGGGACAACGTTTCTGTATTACGTGTTGAGTTTTTCATGCTTGTTAGGAGGTTGAATGTTGGCATCATCAGATTTTCTTGAGACTAATGTTGTTGCACCCAAAATAGAAACAAACGAGCCATCAGAACAGTCGGAGCGTTTGCTGCGACTGAGCCCCGTACAAACCCGTATATCTATTGCGTACGTGACCCTAGTGCGTCTGTCACCCTACTTTGACCGTAAGCCTAATGCGCCGGTTAAAGTAGTTAAAGTAAAATTATTATGTAATGTGTACATCTTAGAAATTGCGCATAGCGCAATTACGAAGCCCCGTACGACGTTCCTTTCAAATAAAACAAAAATTTCAAATAGCCCTAAAATTTTAATTTATTGAGTATAAATACACATAGGGCCTAGTATCGGCCTCAGTCCGAGGATCCAATTTTTTTTTCAACTACATTCTATTCGGCCTTTGATTACCTTCCAAATGAAATAAAAAATACGAAAAACGGATGAAATTTGCTCGAGTTATATGTAAAATACACATAGGGCCCTAGTAGCGGCCTTAGTCCGAGGACCCAAATTTAATTTTTTTTCAACAACATTCTATTCGGCCTTTGATTACCTTCCAAATGAAACAAAAATTACGAAAAACGGAAGAAATTTGCTCGAGTTATATGTAAAATACACATAGGGCCCTAGTAGCGGCCTTAGTCCAAGGACCCAAATTTAATTTTTTTTTCAACAACATTCTATTCGGTGTTCGATTATCTTTCAAATGAAACAAAAATTACGAAAAACGGATGAAATTTACTCGAGTTGTATGTAAAATACGCATAGGGCCCTAGTAGCGGCCTTAGTCCGAGGACCCAAATTTAATTTTTTTCAACAACATTCTATTCGGCCTTTGATTACCTTCCAAATGAAACAAAAATTACGAAAAACGGATGAAATTTGCTCGAGTTATATGTAAAATACACATAGGGCCCTAGTAGCGGCCTTAGTCCGAGGACCCAAATTTAATTTTTTTTCAACAACATTCTATTCGGCCTTTGATTACCTTCCAAATGAAACAAAAATTACGAAAAACGGATGAAATTTGCTCGAGCTATATGTAAAATACACATAGGGCCCTAGTAGCGGCCTTAGTCCGAGGACCCAAATTTAATTTTTTTTCAACAACATTCTATTCGGCCTTTGATTACCTTCCAAATGAAACAAAAATTACGAAAAACGGAAGAAATTTGCTCGAGTTATATGTAAAATACACATAGGGCCCTAGTAGCGGCCTTAGTCCAAGGACCCAAATTTAATTTTTTTTTCAACAACATTCTATTCGGTGTTCGATTATCTTTCAAATGAAACAAAAATTACGAAAAACGGATGAAATTTACTTGAGTTCTATGTAAAATACACAAAGGGCCCTAGTAGCTTTTCACTTATAAGGCCCTAACTCACGGTCCACTCACCCGATTTTAAAAAACGTTTTTTTCATGGATTGGTATTGACAATACCTATCATTTGCCGTGTCATTTACATTTCCATCGTTTATTTTGCCATAAATATCACCAAAAGACCTTAAATCACTTAGGTGGCCCTAACTCACGAAGGGCCGACCCGAATATGCCCATCTTCGAACTTAGCCTCACTATTTTGACTATCTTTCAGGGAAAAAAAATTTTTGAAATCGGATTTGATTTACTCAAGATATCGACGTGACGGACAGACGGACAGACGGCCCAAATTTTTATTGCAGATTCGTCATCTATGAACATAGGCAAACACTTTGCCCTTACCGTCTGCTTCGAATTCCATCAATTACACACGGCATCGTAATCCTATAAGCCCCTTCGTATACTTCGTACGGGGCTAAAAACTGAAGGACCCAAGGTATAAATTAATAAATAGGTTTGATCCAAGGCTGTATAAATTGTCAAATTTGATCCATAGAACCATAGCCTCAATAGTTTTTGTGTGTAAATCACGTAGGCGACGTTGCCATATTTGCATGAAACATCTCGTAGGCGACGTTGCTATGGATCAAATTATCGTGGTTCGGGTTGTCAAAGTTCATGCTTACAGCTATTTGGAACAAACCTATGGTCTTCGGTTTTCTCGCACTGATCATGACTCATACGAACTTAGCAGGTGTAACAACATTATTTAAAAAAAATATGATGATGGCATTACAAAAATGAGTTCACATGAATGTCAGGTTCCGATCCGCTTTAGTGTTTAGTGTTCATATATTTACTTCCAAGCAATATAAACTAACATAATCTGAAATTGAAACAAAGGGATTGTTATGGTTTTGTCCTGGGTTTTGTTTCGTTAAGTTAAATTCTTTTGTTTCTTTTTCGTTCTGTTTGACGTTTCAAATATCATTTTGAACATGTGTATAGATCATTTTCAAGGCCGTTTCAAATGCCATCCAAGTTAAAAATATTGTCATTTGAACGAAAAATTTTGAACCGCCGCTTATTGCTTGTTCTTTTTTTACAGAGGATTTTCAATTTAGTAGTCAAATTGCAGCTCTTTTTTCACGTAAAAGTTTGGGTTAAATAAAACACAACGAAACTAATCTAATGCTACGTTTGAAAGTACTGTAACTCTGTGGGCCTCGTGTGCCTTCCATAAAATACGTACGGAAAAATCGTCGATTTCGAGAGGAAATGTAAACAGTAGACGTCCACGAAATTTGGACCTTAGTACTTAAATGTCAATTTTTGGCCTACACATTCTTCAAATCGATTTTTAACCATGAAGCCATGATGTCATATTTTTGGCCAAATGGAGAAAAATCTAGGAGACAGAATGATCTACATTTTGCTCTACTTGGCCAAAAATGTGCGATCATGGCTTCACGGTTAAAAATCGATTTCAATAAAGTGTAGGCCAAAAATTGACAAGTATAAACCGAGGTATAAGCTAAACATTTGTGTTCATAAGAGTGGATCAGCTGAAAAACAACCGAAGCAAGTTCATGAGTGAATTTCACTTGCGTTCACTGTATGACATTTTCTCAAAAATGTAGAGAGCAAGTAACGTTTAAATATGAAAGCAACGAGGATATGTGAAGAGCTTCATGCTAAACAATTAATACAAAATAGAACCCTCTTCTTCTAGGCAGTTTTAAAAATTAGATGCTTCGATTCGTATTACCTCAACATCACAGCAATGTTTAAATCTTCACTAAAAATCTACAAACAAAATGGTGACGCTCGCGGAAAACCGTTTACTGATCGATTGACCGCAAACTTCAATTTGTATAAATTTGTTGCGTCCATGGCCATATTCATCACCATACTGTATATGTATTATCCAGTGAAAAGTTTTCTCATTGATGGGGAGATGGTGCAGTTTGTTCCAATCGAATTCATGTTTGTCGATCAGTCCACTTTGCTTGGATTTCTTGTGGCTAGTGGTATAATGGGAACGCTGGGTGTTTATGCTATTTTTGGAACTGAGTACATGGCTCTGACTTTCGTTGCCATTGTTATGAATTATGGCCCGCGCGTTGATATATTGAATGAAAATTTTGACGAATTGGACAAGATGTGGCTTACAAATTCATCGTCGGCCGCCGAGTACAAGCATTCATTTTTGGTGAATATTTGTCGGAAATATGCTGACATGAGAGAGTGAGTCTTTGTATTTATAATATTAAATAAATTTAGTTAGGCTTGACTCTAAGGCTTGATTTCCACTTACCAAAAAGTATGAATTACAAAATTGATTTTTTTAAATTTTTGCTTTGTTTACTTGACAGCTTGCTCTTTCACGGTTCTCACACGGAGTACTTTTTGTTGAGTGGAAACCATACTTAACCACGAAACGCACTACACTCGTCTATTGTCTTATTCCCTTGACTGAAAGTCATGGGTCTTACGGATGATAAACACCCTAAAATGTTTGTCACACAATGATCACTACTATGATTGAAAATGCATGAATGTATGACCAAAAACCTTAAATACAGAAAATGTTTGTCACACTTTGATGATTCGTTGATAACACGATAACTTGAGTAATTTTCAACGGATTTTCAAAAACTTTTCTTTAATCGACGGGGAATTAAATTCCTCAGGTTAAGTTCGAAGATG
This sequence comes from Bradysia coprophila, assembly GCF_014529535.1. Lineage (NCBI taxonomy): Eukaryota > Metazoa > Arthropoda > Insecta > Diptera > Sciaridae > Bradysia > Bradysia coprophila. Next base: position 10,890,605 of record NW_023503493.1, on the reverse strand, counting down.
GGCTATTACGGTCGGGTGTTCTTAGAGATATTCCCAAAAGAATTTTTGTCTCGTCCCTTGATTCCACGATAACTAGAGTAGTTTTCGACGGATTTCCAAAAACTTTTTTTTATTTGACGGGGAATTAAATTCCTCAGGTTAAGTTCGAAGATGGGTTATAACGGACGGGTGATCTTAGAGATATTCTCAAGACAATTTTTGTCTGGTCGCTTGATTCCACGATAACTCGAGTAATTTTCAACGGATTTTCAAAAACTTTTCTTTAATCGACGGGGAATTAAATTCCTCAGGTTAAGTTCGAAGATGGGCTATTACGGTCGGGTGTTCTTAGAGATATTCCCAAAAGAATTTTTGTCTCGTCCCTTGATTCCACGATAACTCGAGTAGTTTTCGACGGATTTCCAAAAACTTTTTTTTATTTGACGGGGAATTAAATTCCTCAGGTTAAGTTCGAAGATGGGTTATAACGGACGGGTGATCTTAGAGATATTCTCAAGAGAATTTTTGTCTGGTCGCTTGATTCCACGATAACTCGAGTAGTTTTCGACGAATTTCCAAAAACTTTTTTTTAATCGACGGGGAATTAAATTGCTGAGGCTAAGTTTGAAGATGGGTCGTAATGGGCTGGTGATCTTAGAGATATTCCCAAAAGAATTTTTGTCTCGTTCCTTAATAACACGATAACTTAACGTAATCCTCAACGGATTTCCAAAAACTTTTTTTTAATCGACAGGGAATAAAATTACGAAGGCTACGTTCGAAGATGGGTCGTAACGGGCTGGTGATCTTAGAGATATTCCCAAAAGAATTTTTGTCTCGTTCCTAGATAACACGATAGCTTGACGTAATCCTCAACGGATTTCAAAAACTTTTTTTATTCGACGGGGAATTCCATTCCCGATGATAAGTTCAAAATTGGGCTATGACGGTCGGGGGATCTCAGAGATATTCCTAAAAGAATTTTTGTATCGTCCCGTGACATTATCGTGTTATTAGTTGAGTAATTCTTAATGGTCCACAAAAGACAATTATCCCACTAAGAAAGACATTTTTGGGTTAAGCTCGTTAATGGAATATACTGGAGTAATATTCTAGGATTCATTCCAAAATTTTGTGTGTGTAATATCTTTATATCGATGATAAGAAAAAAATTAAAGTTTGGACGAGTGTGAACTTTGCGGCCAGAGCGAAGCGAGGGCCGTAATCACACGAGTTTCATTTTTATTCAATATGTAAGCAAGAAATTCGCCTCTTTCCAGGGTCTGTATCTCGTGCTGCCTTTTTGATGGTATCTTTTCATCAGAATCCTTTTTTCAAAACACACGACCACGAATGTATTAGCTTTCAACAGAAAGTAGATTTGGTTGTAGTCACTTGACCAGTTCTGAAAAAAGTGACCAGTGTACCGAAATTTTCATAAACTGCTCAGTTTTCTCAGGGTTGGTCAAACTGCTACAACCAAATCTATTTTATGTTGAAAGCTAACACATTCGTGGTCGTTATTGCGGTCGTACATACTTGAAAAATTATAATTTTGGTGGAAATATATCACCAAAAGACAGTATTTTAAAATCACCCAAATGTATACTTTTCAGCAAATCATCGATGCCTCTTAAGTACTGAAAATACGTATGAGCCAGTATATGATCAAGTGCTGGAATTTCTCATATATACGTGTTTTGTATCGAAAGTAGGGTACGCATACCCTGGTATACGTTTATATACTTTTAGAGTGATTTTTTTTTGCTCGGATTACAAAAATCTTCTTGAGAAAAGTAGTCAGTCAGTCAAGGGATCTGACCCATCCAAAAGATGGGGCCTAGTATTTTAGTTCATTTTCATACAGTGTATGAAGACCCTTACTTGACGTTTCAAAAATGAACCGCTATTGCCTGGTTTATTTTACTCTGCCGTGACCGTTAACGCTATAACAATAGAAAGAGAGAACATTTTTTAAACTGCAGTTCGTATCTTGCTTCGTGTTTGGGGCATCACTCTAGCTTTCTGTTTACGTGACACTCCCCCAAAAAAACAACAGAAACTGATGCATAGAGCATTGCCTTCAGAACGATTTAAGTGGCTATAGTTATAGAAACTTGCACTAAACAGTACCTATTTAGTCTAAGGTCAGCAACCGCACATTTTTTCGAAGGAAACTAACTCAATACATCTTATTGTGGTTCAGGTACATCAACGAAGTCAAACTTATATTCGACCAGAAGCTGTACATTTTCTTCGTATTCGCATATTTATCCCAAATTTTGTGCTTGTACCAAATTCGAGTTGTGAGTCGTCAAACCATCTACAGCGTAGATGCTTTTTATTTTTAGCCATTTTTCCTCGAGTTTAAATGGAGTTTCCTTTGTAGAACAATTGGATACCAGGCTATGCACTTGCGATCGGATTTTCTATCGAAATGATTTTCTATTGTCTGATGGGTACAAAACTTACTGTTGAGGTATGAAATACAAATAATAGATAGTAGAGTGATTGGGCTTATTACTTTACTCGCGTATAACGTTCAATGTAAATCTAGCAACGTTCGAAATTCGAAGTCGTGTTTGAGAGCAATCTGTAGCTTACTTTTAGGTGGAAAAATATTCACTTTTTTGACGATTTCTCTGAACCAAAATCTTTTTTTTTTGAAAAAGCAAAACCATTAAAGCACTCAAAAATCTGTTACTTTTGAAAGAAAAATTGGTTTGTATGTCATAACTTAAGAGGCATCGGTACTTAGCTAAAATCTCAGCCTACATTTGCATGTCTCGTAATTCATTTTTGATGATATCTTTTCATCAGAATCCTTTTCGAAAAATGTACGACCGCAATAACGTTAGCTTTAAATAAAAATTAGTTTTGGTTGTAGTAGTTTGACAGGCTCTGAGAAACGGCTCAGAGCTGGACAAACTGCTACAACCAAATCTATTTTCTGTTGAAAGCTAATACATTCGTGGTCGTACATACATATCATCAAAAGTAAACTAAAATCCAGTATTTAAAGAACGCCCAAGTGTAAGCTTTTCAACAAACCATCGATGTTTCTTAACCCGCTTGGAGAAACCTGGTGGAAATTACATACATTTCCATAATCTGCAAAGGCTTCTCCAAGTGGGATAAGTTTATCACCCACAAATCAATTTTTCCTTAAAAGTAACACAGTTTTGCGTGCTTTAATGGTTTTACTTTTTCAAAAAAAAGATTTTGGTTCAGAGAAATCGTCAAAAAAATGAATATTTTTCCGCCGAAATGTAGGCTACAAATTTGCAAAGGGTACATTGCTTCGGTTCACAAACTTGACAATCGGTTTTTTCTGCCTGCTGTGAACATGTTAACCATCACTGTATTGAGTGCGTAAATTGATAAGCCAAAAGTCTTCGCTGTCATACTCTAACGACTCTCACTGACGATCTCTACAATTAGAATGAACGTTTTTGTCAAATAATAACTCAATCCAGCTGGTACACATACGATCAATGGTCACAGAAAATGATCCTAATGTTACTGGGCGAAGCTATGAATTTCAGTGAGTTGCGCATCGGACCTTTTGCGCCGTTAAGTGTGTACACAGCGACAGAGGTATATTTTCGATCAATTTATTTATCAGATGTTGGTCAGTTTAAACGATTTTTCGTTTTAGATTTTCAAAAGCATTTACTCTTACTACACACTAATGATGGAAGTAATGTAAATATTATCCATAAAAGACTCACAGTAAGCAGTATCATCACGAGTGAATAACACAAACGGAAGCACCACCACAAATTTTTGCTGTTGATCAATCACCATACGCTTTTTGAACTTCGTTAAGAACTTATATTGGTTGAAAAGGCCACGTTTCAGTTATCACAGCCAATCCGAATTGATCACGCTAAGATCACATGGTATTGTACGTAACCGGAATTACAGCAATTCGATCAAGATGTATTGGCCAATCAAGAATTTTAAGACCAATCACATGACCGAAAAATATTTATTTTACATGCTACATGCGTCGAATTCGCCTCGGATGTCATGTAATAGTATTTTATTTATTTTACATGACTAGGGATAAAAAGATGAAAAGTAGAGTTTTCGTGTGAATGTTGTTGATCCGAGGCGAAGCCGAGGTCAATAAACACACGAAAACGAGACTTTTCACTTTTTATCCCGAGTTATGTAATGGATTTTACATGCTAAGGGCGTCGAAAGAAGTGCTTGAAACATGAAAAGTACGGTTTTCGACGCAAGTAGCATGTAATAGTACATTACTATGCAAGGGAAGTAAAGTGATATCTCGTATCCAGATGAGTAAAAGTAACCGAGGGCTTAAGCCCGAGGTACATTTACTCATCGTGATACGAGATATCACTTTATTTTCCGTGTGTAGTACGACGTTTTACTATGCGAGTGATGTAAAGGTTATTGCCTATACATGTAATAGCCTTATTACATGCACCAGCATAGTAAAATACTATTACACATTTGAGTGTTAACAAATGCAAGGTTCTGAAAGAACAGGTTGAGACCAAAGAATATAACGCTGAAGGTAATGCAAACCTTCAGAGAAATTACGTATGCCGACATTCAGGTGAAGTCATTTTTATGCCGTAACGAATGCAATTGTACAACATAACGAAACTAAATTCACCTGAAAGTACCGATCCGTGGTTTGGTAAAAACATGGTTGGCGCCACAGAGAAATGTTGATGCCTTAGTAATCAATGAAAGTATAAACCAGGTATGGTCTGTTCATACAAACCGGAGGACATGGCGATTTCATATATACAAACTCACCTCCCATGAGAGGTGAGTTTGTTAATATGAAATCGTTGTGTCCTCCGCTCCCATACAAAGTTTGACATTCGACCATACCTTGTGTTGATGTTCATTGTTAGTAATCAGAGAGTTGCTAATATGACGACTGGGTCGTTTCGACGGATAGAGGGAATATGTCGAATGACAGTTGGGTCAATACATTTTCGCTCAACCAATTTCAAAATCATTCAACATATTCCCTCTATCAGTCGAAACGACCCAATCGTCATATTAGCATCTCTATGTCAGTAATTTAACCTGTCTTTGAGAACCTTGACCAAATGTACATACAATGTGCATAGGGGACGTATGAAAATGTGTAGAAATTGCAATTGATAATCACAAAATTAATTCACTTTCAATAAACTTTAAAGAAAAATATTTATTTCATTCCGTCAATCATCACGGAAGAGTAGAAAAACAAGCCAAGTTGGTTAACTTTCTCTTTTACGTAATTCTTTTCGTAATTTATGCACGATTAGTCTAAGAAATGAACGGTAAAGTCTAGTACACAGTTCGTGAACATGAGCGTTTACATCAGATTTACATCGAGCATGAAAAATATTTGACAGATGGCTCACACATTTTATGTCAATATTTTTCAAACATTTTTCAAGAACTTTGTACTCATATCAAGTATGCAACTTGAACTAGTCGTGTTGAACATAAATTCTCATATATTTTTTTATTTTAGCCGAAAATTTTTACAGATGGCACTTCTTACATTTTTTGTCAAAATATCATTTCACTGGCTTGGCTAAGTTGGCCTGACAAATTTGACGCCATAAGTCAGCTGAAAATTAAAAATTACACCAAACCTAAATAAATATTTATATTTTTTTGTAGAAGTTTTTTGAGAGATTAAGTGTGAATTAAATCAGGATTTAGAATTAACGAATTTCATATAAATTTATTTAAATTTGCCACACTTTTCACGTCATATATTTCCGTTGGGACAAAAAACTGAAAATAATAATATCACTGGGAAGACCTCTTTTTTTTGCCGATAGAGGACACATTTGTCGTACTCATACATACACAACCACACACGCGCATACTAAAATACTACATACTCAGAGGCCTCTGACAATTTCTTTCATTTCATTCGTGGATTCAGCCATCATTGAATCTATATTCAGTGTTAGGAGTCAGTGTCGATTTCAAGAAAAGAATAATTTCCATAGCTCTCAACAGCTCCAAACAATTTTGAATTCTTTTCGTCGTTTAAATATTCAGCAAAATGTGAGTACATCAAATTGTATTAAATTATAATCGTAATGTGTAGAAAATAGTCGCGTTTTTCGATTAATTGTTTCTTGCAAAATGAAAAATGCTTTTTCCTGGTACGCCATTTTGAAACGTTGATAGATTGAAGAAAGTGAAAAATCGTTTTCTTGAAGCCATCAGCGGAATTTATCGATTGATTTTTGAAAATTGTGTGTGATGTCGATGAGCCTCAGAATTTATGAATAATTTACAACAATTGCAATCAATCGATGAACGAGTCATATCGCATCGCTTGTTGCCAACGCTTAAGTGACCCACATGCTTTCTTACTAGATGTATGTTCCGAAGGCCACTCACCATTATTCTGACGTCACAAAAAAAATATTAAATTTCATGACATCCACGTTTTTGAAATGTGATGGACGGCGCAATTATGTGCTTCGTTCGATTTTATATTGGAAATTTTACGTAGTTATTTGACACTCTTGTACGTGTTATAAGTTATATCCTCCATCTTTGGCATGACTTCGCCCATCAATGGTGAAGCATGAATGTGATTGGAGGTAGAGCAAACCTTATTTCGGTATCAATTAATGAGAAAAAAACCTTCGGTGTTCACACGTGTATTACTGTCTGAATCCTATCCTCAGTTTTCTCAACAAAAATTACCAACCAACTGTGTGGAACGATGATACTTCTGTCTACAGTTTGACATTTTCAGGACACTAATTACAATTCGTTTACAGGGCTCCCAATGATCGATTCAATGGTGGAGGACGTTCGGCAAATGGTACTGCCGGAAGTGGTTCGTATCGTGGAAGTGGAAGTGGCGGCGGATATAGCCGAGGTGCTGGAGGAAGTAGTGGCGGTTTCAATCGAGGAGGTGATCGTAGTTCAGGTGGTGGAGGTTTTCGTAGTGGCGGCGGTGGAGGAGGTCGTGATTTTGGACGTAGCGCAATGGGAGGCGGTGGACGTAATCAAACATCAAACGTTCAATTGGCGATTCCCGAATGGGCAACTGTTGAATTAAGTGCGTTCAAGAAGGACTTCTACAAGCCGCATGATTCGGTGAAAAATCGTTCCCCACACGAAATCGAACGGTTCCGTCAGAAGCACGAAATTACCGTCGTTGGTAATGCACCGAATCCGATTCAATCGTTCGATGAAGTTTACATTCCCGACTATGTGATGAACGAGATCGTTCGCCAGAAGTACGACAAACCGACAGCAATCCAAGCCCAAGGATGGCCGATTGCATTAAGCGGAGCGAATATGGTGGGAATCGCACAGACTGGAAGTGGAAAAACTTTGGGCTACATCCTACCGGCTATCGTTCACATCAACAACCAACCGAATCTACAACGTGGTGACGGTCCAATCGCTTTAGTTCTCGCTCCAACCAGAGAACTCGCTCAACAGATCCAAACGATCGCAAATGACTTTGGTTCGGCCTCGTACGTTAGAAACACGTGCATTTTTGGCGGAGCCAGCAAAGGGCCGCAGGCAAGGGATTTGGAGCGCGGGTGCGAAATTATCATCGCAACTCCTGGACGTCTGATTGACTTTTTGGAAAGCGGAAAAACGAATTTACGTCGATGCACGTATCTAGTTCTCGACGAAGCAGATCGTATGTTGGATATGGGCTTTGAGCCCCAAATCCGCAAAATTTTGTCACAAATCCGTCCCGATCGGCAGACGCTCATGTGGAGTGCCACCTGGCCGAAGGAGGTTCGACGATTAGCCGAGGACTTCTTGGATTCGTACGTTCAAGTGAATGTAGGATCATTGGAACTGTCAGCCAATCACAACATTCAACAGATCGTTCAAATTTGCACGGAAAATGACAAGCAAGACAAGTAAGTCCACGTCACTGGTCGTCTTGTTAGCGAAACTGTGAATCTAATCAAAAAATGTGTTTCTTCCCCGCTCTAGACTCAAAAATCTCTTACAAGAAATCTACGAAACCGACGAGAACCCAGGCAAAATAATCATTTTCATCGAAACAAAGCGAAAGGTCGAAACAATCTGTCGATTCATTCGCAGTTTCGGTGTCAACTGTGGTTCACTACATGGCGACAAATCCCAGCCGGAAAGAGATTTCGTGTTGCGAGAATTCCGTACGGGTAAATCCAACATTCTGGCAGCTACAGATGTGGCCGCTCGTGGATTAGGTAAGTTTATTTTGTTCCACCGCATTTATCGATCCGTAAGACGATTTTTTGTGTTTCATATTTTTGTTAGGTTCCGTTGGGATTGGACAACAATTCCAATGGAACCGGAACAAGGGATGGGAGTGACGAGAGATTTTTTTTAAATGTTTTGGGCGGCATATAGTAGCAGTTTGGTGAGGTTCAGACTGAGTCCGGTTTTAATTTACTGCCTGGAAAAACATTTGTTCACAGGGAAAGATCAGAAAAAAAAATTCCGAAACGCCTTGTTTCTGTTCCAATATTTTGTCGAGATCGCTGTGAACGGATCGTTTTTGGGCGTTGAATCGATAGATAAAACAGAGAAAATTAGTTCGGAGAAAGACTTTGAAAAAATCGGGGAGTTTCTTCTTAAATAACTTAGTAAATTGCACACACGCACACACATCAGCAAAAATATCCTTTCTCTTTGGCATGACTTCGCCACTCAATGGTGTTGCATGAATGTGACGAGAGGTAGAGCAAACTTTATTTCGGTATCAATTGATGAGAAAAAAACCTTCGGTGTTCACACGTACCTTACTGTCTGAATCCTATCCTCAGTTTTCTCAACAAAAAAAAAACATTAAAAACAAAGAACTTTCCATTTTTTTCAAAGTTTTCGCTCCGTTTTAAGTTTAAAATTTAGTTTTTATTTATAATCGCATGCCGAATGCTAATATAACATTGAACGGTTCAGTCATCATCACAGGATGTTAAGTGGTTCACACGATCATTCCTGTTTGCCATTTAGAAAAGCAAGCCGAACGAATGCAGCCAATGTGCCTGCAGTTTCAGGATGCTCATTTTCTAGATCCCTTTTCATTGTCAGAGTAATTTTTACACGCAACCTTTTAACTACCTTCAAAAGGTGCATAGGGTGCCGATGGTCAAAGTTTAGTCGAAAAGGGCGTCAATTTAGGAATCTTAATTAAAAATAGTGAAAAGCGCAATGGAACTTGTCTGCTTCCACCAAATGAACATTCTCCGGTCTTTCTATCTACCGCCGTTTCATCGAAGTTCAGTGTGAGAATTTCGCCAATGCCACTTTTTGACATAGAATTTTTCTGCAATTTGTCCAATCTTAACTGTCAGGGAGCAAGGTTCATATTGCAAAGTTGATAGAAAATATTTTAATGACGAAGATGAAATGGTTGTCGGGTTCAGTACCACCATCACAATTATTTGTTAGATTTGGTCTTCGAGATATCTGAGCTTTTTTGATTGAATTCCACAGGAATAACAGAAGACGGTAAAAGCTTCCAAAGGTTCTCCAGTGCACAAATGTGATACTAGGCCTAACACTGAAATTCTGTGGCTGTTCGTAACTGTAAAATTACTCGGCCCGTTCATTTATTAGAACTCGTGCAGTCATCATTTTATGCTTTAATCTGCTACAAAATATTGTCGAAGCGAGGAGACTGCAAACGAATTTTTGACCAAATTTTCCAATCGAAAGTCACACGAAAGTTTGCATAGACAATATTATGCAGCACATTACAATGAGACTCCGCAGAACGACAAAAGTTACCCTAGGACTAACGCAATATTCTATTGTTAATCAAGGTATTTCAAACCACTGAAAGTCGGGGTTCAGAGTTCGTGTAGGTTCTTCCAATTTCCTTGAACGAAGTAATCGTAAAATTTTGCAACTTTGAATGTCTGTAGACAGTCTCTACAAGACTAATGAATGACCTTACTGTTCTTCCTTCGACACTTTCCACTTATTCAAACAATTGTCATGTGGGCATCCTGTTACTTGCAATTTGAATTTAATGGGCGGCACAGGCAATCACTCTAAAATGTGAGTTAAATTGTACAAACGAGATAAATCTCCTTCCATCTATATCTCACACATTTAACGCTTCTTCTTCGTTCCAATTTCCGTTCAATGTTATACAAGTTGCCGGTAGACGTTTACCATTGTTTTTAAGTAAATTTTTAAACAAAAATGAGAATAATTCAGTCTGGACTTTTGTCTGTTTCCCCTTTGTTTCAGAGGCCGATGTATTGGGGATAGTAACTTGAACATTTGAAAGTCAAGTTAAAAGATAAAAAAAATTTGAGAGAAAAAAATAATCGAATTATACGCCGGTTTGTGTGTGACTGCGATACTGGATTCTCTGGTTTTATAAACAAGAAGACATAACGAGTGACACATACCCGGATGTTGCGTCGATTAAAAGATCAAAAGATCATATCCCTATAATCATCAGTCAAGGCCTCTGTACTCGAGTTCAAATGCATCATACAAATGGTCATCAATAAAATGTTCCCCGTCACAACACTGAGAGGCGCTGTGGTGTGGACATTATTTGTTAACAAAAAAAAAATATTGTTATTGATCATGTGTGTGCTGAAGGAACACCGTCCGCCGTTCAACCTCCTACACATTGTGATTTCTTCCGATTGATACTTCAACCTTCCAAAAGAACATTTGTCGATCGAAACACGAACAGCAAAATATCTTTTGAATGATCGGAGTGATCACAATTAGAGATGAAACGAATGGAACGAGTGGCCTCTAAACAAGAGAGATAGAAAGAGAGAGAGAGAGAGAAATAAAGGGCTCCGCGTTCGAAGGATTCACACTTTGTGAGATATTAGACGTTGGTGTGCACACAGTTGATTGGCATTAAAATGTAATAATTGACAAGGAGCGCAATAAACGATATGTGTAAAAATGTGTCAGCGCGCCTTGGATGCCGCGTGTTCACCATGCTATAACCCTCGAACGGACCGGGTGCGTTTACAAAAATGGATTATCAAAATGTTTGTGGTTTGTTTTTGTCGACGTGAAACACAATGATGATGCGTTTGCTAATGTAAAGTTGCTACTATTCTGCTGAGATAGAATGTTACACAAAAATTGAGGCTGCAATTTTTGTGCGACATGAGTACACCAAATCGCAAACAAAAACGGATCTCGAAGCATTCACAATTCAATCGAATGGGTTGGTACACATGAAATACAAATACGAAAAAATTTTATTTATTTTTTTTTCGTTTTTTTATTTTGTTTGCTATACGTCGTTCGTGTGCCATTTCCGACGGCACAATTTGTTTTAATACAAAAACAAAAGAACAAACAGAACAAAAAAACCTGTCGAATTCACAAATAAAAATGTTTATTTAACACTCAAAATGTCCCCCCTCCAAACCATAGATGTCGACGGAATCAAATTTGTTATAAACTTTGATTATCCACAAAATTCCGAGGATTACATTCACCGAATCGGACGTACAGGACGTTCGGAATCAAAGGGAACATCGTATGCATTCTTCACCGATGCGAATATGAAACAAGCCAGAGACTTGGTCGCTGTTCTACGAGAGGCTAATCAGGTAAATGCGAGAAACACGATTTTTTCGTTTGAAAATATTAATCCCGTTACTGCTCTACAGGAAATCGATCCAAAACTACAAGCAATGGCAAACAGAGCCGGTAATTTTGGTAGCGGTAACCGACGATATGGCGGCGGTGGTGGCGGCGGCGGTAATCGTTCTAATTTCGGAACGTTCAAACGTGGACAAATTTCGAATGGTCGCGGTGGAAATAGTGGGGGATATCGCGGCGGACAACAGAACGGTTACAGTAGTAGTAGTAATGGCGGTGGCATGGGTGGTTCGGCGGCTGGTGGTCATACACGGTTTAATTGAAATTTTTGAATTTAATCTATAAATTTTCTATCGGCATTTAGAGGATAAGTTAATGCGTAATTTTGTAGAATTAATTTTAAAATCGAAATGAGAAGCTAACAGAGGACGACAAAACAATCAATCAAACAAAACAAAAAAACACTAACACACCGAATCGGTTGATCTAATACGCATTCGGCGTTTTTCTTATTTTCTTTTTGATTTTTGATTTTTTTTATTTTGAATTATTGGATACACTTTCTGTGATTAATTTTGAGAAAACTAACAAAACAAAGAAATGAACATTGTTAGCACCTTAGACATGTATGCCACACACACTTGGAGCACACACACACACATACACGAACACCCACACATCGGAGAACCATGCATCCATTTTTATTTATCGTAAATGAACTCATTCGGATAATTCAAAATGTACAAACAAAACCCATCCAATTTTAATTATTATAATTAATTGGCTAAATTAATCTAACGTTTAATTTATGTGGAATTTAGTTTTCTAAGAAAAAAAAGAAAGAAATGGAAACGAAACTCTTTGATGACTAGAGTTTTTGGAATAAAAGATCTTCACTTGAACGATTTTTGTTTTTGTTTATTTAACAGTAAGTTGAATTCCCGTGAAGAATCACCAAAGTCAAATCGCCAAGAAAAGAAAAAATTGCCAAAGTTTGAAGAAATGCCAAAAAAAATCGACAGAGAGAAGCAGAGAGTCACCAGGAGAGATGCAAATAATGGAAAATTTTGTCTGTATTGCGTTTCTTTATTATTTGGCGACTTTTCTAGACGTTTCTTTCACATTCTATCGATTTTCTTGGCAATTTAACTTGTACCCATAGATTCTATCCTTTTTCAATAGGTAACGCAAAGGCGTTGTGTTCGATCCTAAGAAACATTTCGTTTTACAAAAGGTAACACAAAGGCGGTATATTCGATCCTAGGGAAAGTAGACTTTTGCAAACGGTGACGGAAGGCGTTTTGTTCGATACTAAGGAAAATATTCTCTTACGAATAGTATTTTACCAACGCACTTCAAGCAAAATTTGTCCTCTAAATAGGGTACTGAAACTTGACTGTGCTCCATAGAAAATTTTACACTAAAAAGAGTGGGGATAAAATTTCATACAAAATAGTACTCTATTTGTCAGGTGTCAATCGAAGCACTTTTGCTTGAAGTGCGTTGATTTTACATAACTAGGGATAAAAAGATGGAAATTAGAAATGGATTTTACATGATAAGGGCGTCGAAAGTAGTGCTTGAAACATGAAAAGTACGGTTTTCTACGCATGTAGCATGTAAATATATATTTCGTATAGCAGAATAGTCATACACAGAATGTAAGACGTTTTATCAGTGTTTTTAGTCCATCAAGCAATCAAAACGTATTTTTTCACTTTGGCGTTTCCTCACACTCTGGCGATTTCTGTGGGCCATTTATCATTTGATCACCAAGAAAAATCGCCAGACTGAAAAAACGCCAAGAAAAATCGTCAAAGTGTGAAGACGTTTTGGGACATATTTATATGATTCAGGACATATTTTTCCCTATTTTAACTATTTTCCTGACATTAGTTTCCTCAACATCTGCCACTTGTGACGCAATTTTTGCTTAAATTTTCTTTCTTAATTTTTTTGGGTCAATTTTTTGTTGATAAAACTTTTGCGTTGAGGCGCAGAAAGCGTCACCCTCAGCGATATCAGTTATTTTGTAAGTAGAAACAGGGACTTGCGTCACACTTTCACCCTTTAGGGTTTTTTGGGGGATCGCTATTTAACTTTTAGAATTAAGTGTTGCTGTTTTACTTACAATCATAGATGTTTGAGATTTGATCGGTTTGATACAATATGCTGCAATTGACCACACTTTTTTTGGTTAGGTTTTACCTCAAAACCTCAAATATGTTTAAGGTCGTTTTTTGGAGGTTTGGTGTCCTGTGTTAATGATTTTAAATATTACGCAATTTCCATACAAAATTTTAACCCTCTTAGATACAATTCTCTCTTTCGCAATTTTTAAAAAGCGTTTTCAGGTTAGCATTTTGAGCGCAAAGTTTTTTTTTAGTTTTTTTTTACAAGTTGTAAATCATACCAAATCTTTAGGAAATTTCGAAGTTGTGTCTCTTGTAAGTATAAGAGGCTGAACATCCTTTTATGTACGTAAATTGGAGCTTTCACTGTTATGCCGGAGTGGAAATAAATGTCCATCGAAACAAATTTAGATGTCCGATTTAATGGTCGACACACTTTCTTAATTTTACAATAATCTGGATTACAATAGCTGTCACATCTCCGAAGAACAACTGACATGAGGCGCTAAGAAAATAATTTGAATCAGGACAATGAATAAAACAGGTTTACGGAATCAAGAATGTTGAATTTCGAGCCATAACCTAACCAAAAAATGAGAAACGATGAGAACCAGAAAAAAGACATTTTCCTCGCGGATTCGGCCATGCATCTAAATCTGGCCATTGTTTTGTTGTATTCATGGCCGAATGCTGGTGCTTATACCCTACAGTGTTTGTTAAATTTTATTTGAAGTTCCAGCTCGAAATTCGACATCCTAAGTTCCGCGAACCAGAAAACCTGTCGAATGGAGCTACTTTATTTGCAGTAACGTGTCTGAGCGACATAAATAGAAGCGAGCACAACATCAGTTTCTTCATGACTACTTTTCTCAGCGAAATATCCAAAGCTAACTCCAAAGCGATCGGATTTTGAAAATGGCGGTCAACCAAAATATTTTTCCAACGTCTCTCAGTTAATACGCCGGTAATCACACTTTATAATATGTTTTCGTGCTGATAAATCTTTAGTCGTTTCCCGTGCGTAAATACAAAACCGCAATTTTTGAACTTTTTTTCATTTTTTTCAGCGACGCAATTGAAAGCTATTTTACGCAGTTTACAATTGCTCTACTACACCCAGAAATAGTAGATTACGTCCTTGTTTCGAATTTTCTGTTTTGCCCAAGTATGAGTGTTGCAGTTGCAGATAAGGACTGACATCATCATACAAGGCGAAATAAAAAGTTTCAACAATTACACTCACCTCAAAATAGTTAGCAAGAAAATCATGTCTTTGGTTGCTATTCTTAACTTCTGATTGTTCTTGCTTCTCACACTTCTACGTGTGTAAGCAGCAAATCCGAGTACATAAAGGAAGTCATACTAACATATGAAAAGCGTTCAACTAAGAGAGTCGCCTGAATATTGCTAAATATTTTGATGTGGGTGTACGTAAGTTAGTATACTCATTTAATCCACGGGGTAATGATGTCTAACACAATCGCCCTCGTATCCACTTTCCATCCTGTCTTCCACAGTTACGTAATCTACTATCAAACTATGGCGCCACGAAATTCTCTGCGTAAAATCTGCCTCACCCTTTCGTTAGGGAAATGTGACGCAAGTCGAAGAATTTTCCATTTAGTTCAAAATACTGAAATCGTTCAAATGACCACCAATAGCTCCTTAAAGTCGAACGGACGACCAGATATTTGTGACAGTTGGTATCAAAATTCGGTCTGTTACATCTGTCAAAGTGACGTTTGAAACGTCAAACAAAGTAAATGTTATTTAGTGTAATGGAATTAAGTAAATTTAACGATTTTCTGACCATTTCACATTTAGATTCTTGTTTGACGTTTTAAATGTCACTTTGACAGATGGAACAGATCGACAGTTGATCACAACTGTCACATTTGTAATTTGATGCTATTTGAATCGAAATGGAACAAAATTTGCAGCAGTCTGCAGCAATAATATTTTTTCCATTTTTCTTGAAATGAGACCTGCGTCACGGACGCACTGCTAAAACGGGTCCATGATCCGCCACCCGTGTTATATTGAAACTAACTGCGTACACATTATAACAGCGGTGATAGTAATTAAGCCAGTCATTATATCGTTCGTTTGGTGATGCTTTTAAACGGAGTCAATTGCACTCGATGCTGTCGCAAAATTACAAATAATTTGGATAGATTTCCGAGTTTAATTGCTCAATCACAATTTATTGAAATGTTTAATTTGCAGCTCCTATAAATTGGCGATTGTCAACGAAATTTGGCGTTAGTCTGCGAACAGATTGCTCTGGACTTGGTTGAACCAATTTGGCTGGAAAAAATTAGTCATGAAGAAACTGATGCTGTGCACGCTTCCAGTTTTGTCGCTCAGACACGTTACTGCAAATAAAGTAGTTTCATTCGACAGGTTTTTTGGTTCACAGAACTTAGGATGTCGAATTTCGAGCCGGAACGTCAAACATAATAATAACAAACACTGTTGGGTAAAGGAACCAACATTCGGCCATGCATCTAAATCCGGCCATTTATTGTTAAAACAATGGAACACAAAATGAATGAATAGGTGAAAACTAGCCCACTCTAGTTTCGTGACCGCCGTTGAGTTTCGAGGTCGAAGCAGCCCGCTTTTCTTTGAGCATTGCTTCACGCACCTCATGGGAGGGAAGAGAATCGAATTCTCTGTTGGTTTTTTGTTGCTTTCGTTTTAGTGATTTATATCAGGCATTTCAGCTGGGGGTATTTTTAGTGATTCCAATCGCTCTGACACCAGTCGCTTCATACAAAAATAAACTTGAGGCAATTTCGTTTTATTATCTCAGTGCTGATTCCCCAATAAATTTGGAAAAGGACTGCGCGTTTTAGTTGTTTTGAATACATTTTGTGGAAGGTGGAATTGTTTTGGTTTTCTGCTCTTTAGTCTAATAGCCTCGCGCTGTGGGTTAGCTCTTGCTTTTAGTCCGTTGCGAGTTTGTAACGTTAAAAATCCAACGCTGATTTAGTTAGCGGTGTCCTGAATGAACCTATACATGGCACGTTTGCCACATTTCTTGGATGGAAATACGTTTTATGAGTGCCACAACAAAATTACCAATCAAATGTGGAAATGTGAAAAAGTGTGATTTGTTTCACAGATGTGGTCACTATATCTACCTTGGCCACAACAACACCAAATGCCAAATCTTTCTGTTGGCATTTGTTGTTGGTCTGGAGAATATTTTCGCGTACAGCGTTGTATGCAGGGTCGTTTACTTTGACCAAGGTATGGGCAGAGGTAATGCCATTCAGACTTCCGATTCGGTTACATATCTTCCTTGATTTTGACTTGATTTCAAAAATTTCTATTTTCGTCGTTCATACCAAAAATGCAGAGAAATGATAACAGATGGTGCAGCGCAACACCCTCTGTTATCATTTCTCTGCAAAAATGCAATAAAAACAATAATAATGGATCAACCCTAAACAAATCACTCATTTTGGAGTTTTCCACATTCTAATGACTTTATATTCCCCGACAAACGGTTTACGTTCTTTACATTCTTTAATTTGAAAGTGTTAGAATCTGTGTAGTCGACATGGTACCCGTAATATTGTCGTTGCAAAGCGAAAAAGTCGCACAAATTTTCGATCACTTTCATCGTACAGTGGACACTAGTTACAATAGTTAGGTACACTTGCGGAATTTTGAAAACCGACCCATTTTCTATTTCGTCGTTTAGTGGTCTTTTGTGAATTTTGCATGTATTTCTATGTGGAGAAATGAGAAATTCAAGTAAAACACAGAAATGTGTCGGTTTTCGAAATTCCATGTGGATTTTTTTTAAATTCTTTTCTTAATTACTGTGCCCTCATAAAGTCATTAGCATCGCAACCATTCATTCTTTTTCGTCACTTTTTGGCACATTCTGATTTTTCCTTTTCCCTTTCCCTTTATGTTAAGATGTTAATTTGTCTATTGAAACGCTCATCCTTAGCAGTTCATTTCTGGTTCCGATTTCTCACGGTTAAGACGTTTTTTGTTAAGTGTCCAGTTTAATTTCAATTTATTTCGCGCCAGTGTTAAGACAGTCCTCAAAATGGAATACATCAACGAGGTAAGTTGATTCACATTTTAATTAAATTCAACCAAGCGAATGCTGTCATACGTGGTCAAAAGCCTTCACTCGTTTCGCTGAAATTTTACCAGTCTTTTTCTCGATTGTGCTTTTTGGTGATATTTGTTTGCAAATGGAAGACCATGTCTGCTTTCAATAAAAAGTGGATTTGATTGTGGCGCGTTGTTTGTTTAAAGAAGTTTATTTAGAATTAATAGTCCGCGACGGGCATTTCAAGTTTTTACCTATGTCTTGCTATGAAATTTCAATAAGAAGGAGCCTACAGCGCCGACTTTTGCTTTTTGGCGCTAAAGGCAATTTTTAAATGGGCAAATCAAACGTTAGGGCCAATCAAAAAACTTATTTTGTGGACTCGGGCGTCAGAATTGTAGACTCAGGCGTTAAATATCCAAATAGCCGATTCTTTACCATATCAACTTGACCTATTTAAGAGCTGCGCACCTTTTTTCCATAGCTTGTAATATGAGTACAACTGGAGATGGCTGAAATTTTCGATAAATGTTCCTCCAATGTTCTTCATGTCGAAATACAACGAAATAATTAGTAATCCGTTTCGATTAAATAATTCGACGCATTTTCATGACTATCGACTTAAAGTTTTGTTTTTCTGTAAAAAAGACTGCTCATAATAATGGTGACTCGAGGCGTATTCGAGCTTAGTAGTTACGCGGTTCTATTCAACGCTTCTGAAGAATTTCTGAGGTTTTTTCTGAATTTCACCAGGTGATTTCAAACTCATCGCAAGTCCTATTACTAGAAAAAATTTCAAAAAAAATTTTTGTCGTAGTCTGCAGAACCATATATACAGCAAATATTGAAGTTCTACAATTCAAATACAAATGGCTCCAAATTACCATTAAAAAAAACTAGGCGTCCGTACGAGTTCAACGAGCTATCACACGTTCTTGCAGCTTAAAATTTGGCCACGCAAAAAATCTTCCAGGAAGCCCCATTTCCATACATTTTGGTCAATTTCAGTAAACTGGGCTCAAAATAAGTTTTTATATTCTGTGTGGTTCAAGAGTTTTTTGTTCCACACGACCCACAGCGTTTTGAAAGCTAATTTAATAACCATGTCCTGCTGCCCTCTCATTCAATTTAGTCGAAGCTATCAATTTCTCTTGAGACAATACATACAAATTTTTCGGTTGAAAAATTACTGTACCAACTACATAAATACCGACCGATTTAAATGAAAAGTGATACAAGTCAGGTTTTATTTTTAATTGATCGATTTTCGCGTTTTTTTAATAAATTCTGACGCGAGTCCGCTGGTGATGTTTTATGTTCTCATATGCCTAATGTAGGACAAAATACAAAATTCCTAAAAACTAACCGAAGAATAAAACATTTTTAGGATTGTTAATAGTCTAAGTCCTACAATATGAAAATGTAACGACATTTTAGTGGACAACATACCGAGGTGATTATGGAAAGTTCAGTTAGAACAGACATCTAAAAAGAATTGCGATAGTCGCCTTTCGACGAACACACACTTGGTGTATGGCATTTCTTTTATTTATTATCATTGTTGTGCAAGTGTCAACCAATTCTGTTTTTAGACCCGTACGAAAAACTGGGGTCTTATAGGTTTACGCATACGTTTGTAACACGTCGAATTGGACTCCCTGAGTAAGGGGAAACCTATTGTGGTTGTCTAGAGATGCCAAATCCGCGAAAAAAAAGTCCGTCTGTCCGTCTGTCCGTCTGTCCGTCTGTCCGTCTGTCCGTCTGTCCGTCTGTCCGTCTGTCCGTCTGTCTGTCTGCACGATAACTTGAGTAAAACGCATCCGATTTTGAAAATTCTTTTTTTCCCGTTTGGTAATGTCAAAAGACAGGCTAAGTTCGAAGATGAGTGATTTTGGATCGACCCCTCCCGAGCTGTGGCCCAATAAGTGCTTTACGGTTTTTCGAAGATATCTCCGGACATTTAAACGTTAAACTTGTAAGTGATACGTCAAATAAAAGGTATTTACAATACCGATCGACAAAAAAAAGTTTATGGAAATCGGATGACCGACTCGTGAGTTAGACCCCTTGGTGTGGAACAGGCACAGGGCGGCAAGCAGTTTTTGCTTGTAGGTGGGCCACATTTGAACATATTTCGTTCGTTTTAGCTTTATTAGATAGGTATTGACCGTACCAATCAGGGAATTTTTTTTTATGAAATTATGTTCTCCGGAGCGTGAGCTAGGTCTCTTGGAGTGAGCTCTTATCTGGCTACTCGGAAGTACAGTGAACGTGGTGTATTTTGACAATATCTCGAGTAAATTTTGACCGAATTTCATGAATTTTTTTTTGTTTGAAAGGTATTAACGAATGTAAAGCGTCGGTAAAATTTCTGGTCTTCTAACAAAATGGCTGCCGGCGGCCATATTGGATTTTAGTAAAACGATATAAAGTGGGAAAAATGATGCTTAGAGAGTTTCTGTTAACATGGAAATAATGTGTTAAGTGTGAGGGGTTTCAGGGATTCCATATATGGACATCTATATATACCTATATACAGCTATATTGAGCTATATACAGGCATATAGAGCTATATAATAGCATATTCCTCTGTGAAATGTTTATTTACAGTGAAATATAGGTATATAGCGGTATATAGCTGTTTAAATAGGAATTTATGAAATTTGACTTCGTACGGGGCTGTCTATTTTGCTTCCGGCAATTTAATTGTATATGATAACAAGGCAAAGAGTGGATAATGTAAGTGATTTAAAAGGAAGAATAGTTTTTCAGCAGAGAAGAAAATGAAGTAAGAGAAATGAAGAGTTTCACATTAAAGGCTTTTGATACGAATAGGTGTTTCGTACGGGTCGGCGTTAGCTATGTTTCTTGTGAGGTTTGATCTGTGAATTAGATAAATAATTTTGTTTTCAACTATTTTCCCTAAGAAAAAGTATGCAGAAAAGGCAAATTCAAACGTTGCACTGTCGTTTTATTTAAAATTTCGACAGTCAACGGTTTTATTATCTTTTCTCATGCGAATCGCGAGTGTAAAATTTTTTGTCTTTTGTGTTGACTTACAAAATGTTCGTCTTTTTGGTGGCCAAAATGAAATTATAATGAAATTTCCAGAGTTTTAGTTCCGAAAGTTATCTAATGAAACATCGGACAAGCAGAATATTTACATCTCGTTTTTCTTCATTTTTTTAAAATTACTCAATTAATCAACTTTTTCGTTTCGACCGTTTAAATGACCTGAATTAAAATCAAAACTTCCTATTGATTTAAGCCTAAATGTGAAATTATGTTGATGATCACTCAAGTGAGAAGGGTAGGAAAAAATGTTCTATGTGAAAGCAGAGTCGACAATGGTAGCAATGTACCTGATATTTTATATTCATAGCAATTTTTGGAGTCCTTTTTTCCTACTTTGTTTATGATCTGCTGTCCTATTTGATAAGCGACGTTTCTGTTGGTCTTCCTACTTAATTGCTTGTGTGCTCACATTACTAGTGTATTGACAAGGAACTCCCGTAATAGTCTACAGTTTAACTTAATTTGCCGTCAAAACTCAATTGATATTTGGATTCCAATTAAAGGTTCGATCAAACAAAAAAAATGCCTGGAGCTGTCTTCTACATTTTGAAATTCTTGGACGATTTTACGCAATACAAAATTTGAATGTTTCAAAATTGTCAGTAAAGTAACTAGGTCAAGGTGCTACTACCAGAAGAAAAAAGAACGGTAATCCGCAGCGTTGGATATACTAAAATATTTGACGAGATCGAGCATTTGTTTGGCGATTGTAATAGTATGTTGTGTTACAAGTATTGTAATGTTGATTTTTTCAGCACTAGACCCAAGTAAGGCTTCGCTCGTAAGGAAAATTGGGTCGTGTGCTGAAAAAATCTCATTACAATACGTGAATTGAAATAGACAAATGCACAAAAATTCAGAATTTTCATTGTAAACAATCACTCTTCGAATTTGATCGATCACGTTGCTTTGCATTTTTCAAAACGAATGCTGTAATAACTCATACGAATTTCATTTCAACACTGGTTTGAGTGTTGTAATAAGCCATGAAAACGGGTGTTGTAATTTTGGACATTTCAATCTAGTTATCGATATTGAAATCAGTCGTATTTCAATTCTCGGTGGCACAAATATAATATGTAAATCCACTTCCCTCTTGAAAGCTTCTGCTTGTCCGAGCATCAAAAATTACAATAAAAAATATGTTGTAAATATTCTGCTTGTCCGATGTTTCATTAGATAACTTTCGGAACTAAAACTCTGGAAATTTCATTATAATTTCATTTTGGCCACCAAAAAGACGAACATTTTGTAAGTCAACACAAAAGACAAAAAATTTTACACTCGCGATTCGCATGAGAAAAGATAATAAAACCGTTGACTGTCGAAATTTTAAATAAAACGACAGTGCAACGTTTGAATTTGCCTTTTCTGCATACTTTTTCTTAGGGAAAATAGTTGAAAACAAAATTATTTATCTAATTCACAGATCAAACCTCACAAGAAAAACATAGCTAACGCCGACCCGTACGAAACACCTATTCGTATCAAAAGCCTTTAATGTGAAACTCTTCATTTCTCTTACTTCATTTTCCTCTCTGCTGAAAAACTATTCTTCCTTTTAAATCACTTACATTATCCACTCTTTGCCTTGTTATCATATACAATTAAATTGCCGGAGGCAATATAGACAGCCCCGTACGAAGTCAAATTTCATAAATTCCTATTTAAACAGCTATATACCGCTATATTTACCTATATTTCGCTGTAAATAAACATTTCACAGAGGAATATGCTATTATATAGCTCTATATGCCTGTATATAGCTCAATATAGCTGTATATAGGTATATATAGATGTCCATATATGGAATCCCTGAAACCCCTCACACTTAACACATTATTTCCATGTTAACAGAAACTCTCTAAGCATCATTTTTCCCACTTTATATCGTTTTACTAAAATCAATATGGCCGCCGGCAGCCATTTTGTTAGGAGACCGGAAATAGTACCGACGCTTTACATTCGTTAATACCTTTCAAACAAAAAAAAATTCATGAAATTCGGTCAAAATTTACTCGAGATATTGTCAAAATACACCACGTTCACTGTACTTCCGAGTAGCCAGATAAGAGCTCACTCCAAGAGACCTAGCTCACGCTCCGGAGAACATAATTTCATAAAAAAAAATTTCCCTGATTGGTACGGTCAATACCTATCTAATAAAGCTAAAACAGACGAAATATGTTCAAATGTGGCCGACCTACAAGCAAAAACTGCTTGCCGCCCTGTGCCTGTTCCACACCAAGGGGTCTAACTCACGAGTCGGTCATCAGATTTCCATAAACTTTTTTTTTTGTCGATCGGTATTGTAAATACCTTTTATTTGACGTATCACTTACACGTTTAACGTTTTTTTTAACGTTTTTAACGTTTAAATGTCCGGAGATATCTTCGAAAAACCGTAAAGCACTTATTGGGCCACAGCTCAGGAGGGGTCGATCCAAAATCACTCATCTTCGAACTTAGCCTGTCTTTTGACATTACCAAACGGACAGACAGACGGACATTTTTTCCGCGGATTTGGCATCTCTAGACAACCACAATAGGTTTCCCCTTACTCAGGGAGTCCAATTCGACGTGTTACAAACGTATGCGTAAACCTATAAGACCCCAGTACTTCGTACGGGTCTAAACAGAATTGGTTGACACTTGCACAACAATGATAATAAATAAAAGAAATGTCATACACCAAGTGTGTGTTCGTCGAAAGGCGACTATCGCAATTCTTTTCAGATGTCTGTTCTAACTTAACTTTCCATAATCACCTCGGTATGTTGTCCACTAAAATGTCGTTACATTTTCATATTGTAGAACGTATACTATTAACAATCCTAAAAATGTTTTATTCTTCGGTTAGTTCTTAGGAATTTTGTATTTTGTCCTTCATTAGACATATGAGAACATAAAACATCACCAGTGGACTCGATTTGTAGAATAAATTTCGCACAGTATTGATACATAAGATAAGAACTAAGATAGAAGAATTCTATATGTACACAGTAGAGTCAACTCTACAATTAAGTAACGCGTCAGAATTTGTAAAAGAAGCACAAAAACTAATTGATCAATTACAAACAGAACCTGACTTGTAACACTTTGCATTTGAATCGCTTGGTATTTATGTAGTTGGTACAGTAAATATTCAACCGAAAAATTTGTATGTATTGTCTCGAATGAAATTGATAGTTTCGACTAAATTGAATGAGAGGGCAGCAGGGCATGGTTACTAAATAAGCTTTCAAAGCGCTGTGGATCGTGTGGAACAAGAAAAACTCTTGAACCACACAGAATTTAAATTCTTATTTTGAGCCCAGTTTACTTTAAACGAAATGAAAAAATCCTACGTTACTTTGTTAGTCCCGTCCGTCCGTCCGTGTTTCCTATCTTCTAAAGTCTTCTTTAGATTTTGTTGAAATTTTGTGAGATTCTAGCAGTCATTCTAAGACATTCCAGAAAAAAAAAATTTGGGGGGAACCGGCCTCGTTTCGGAGCTAGTGCTCCTCGAAGTTTCCATATAGGAACACCTTTAAGTGTGTGTGTGTGGATGGGTATGGTAGAACTAATTTGTTCGCTTTTGGTAAGCTCTGCTCGCATCAATTTTTTTCCAAAATTAAGTATTTTTTAGATTTTTAAATTTTTTCAAATTTTTTTATTTTTTTGAAAATTTTGTAAATTTTTTAAATTTTTTAAATTTTTTAAATTTTTCAAATTTTTTAATTTTTTTAAATTCTAGAAACAAAATTTTACCAAAAAAATTTTGCGTCGCAAGTGGCAGATGTTGAGGAAAGTACTTTTAAGAAATTTTTTTAAATAGGCAAGAATACGTCCTAATACGTCCGAATCATTTGCCACTTGTGACGAAAATTTTTTTTGGTAAAATTTTGTTTCTAGAATTTCTTTGGTCAAATTTTTGCTGTTACAGTTTTTGCGTACAAGCGCAGAATGCGTCACATCCAGCGATATCAGTTGTTTTGGAAGTATGCACAGGAACTTGTGTCACTTTTACTCTTTTGAGTGTTTTTGACTGATTCGGAATTGCAAGCATTCTAGAGAGTTTGACCACGGGCATTTTTAAGCTTTTTGAGTTTTTACACACTTTTTTTTCTATCAATTCCTAGACTCTTACTTTCCGAAAAAGTGTGTATAATACCTTTTTGCAATTACACACTTTTTCATTTTTTAGAGTAAAATGTGTAATGATTACACACTCGTAGACTGAAGAGTGTATAATTATTACACATTTAACGCAGCTCCAAATTTACTCCTTACTATGTTCTTGAAATCACAAATTCAGCGTGGAACGTGGCTTCGCTTTTATCTTTCGTTGCTTTTCACAAAAGGAGCACTCACACAATGCGCTAAGAATCTGTTTGCGAATTGGAACGGCTTGTTCCACTTTTTCGTCTTCGGACGATGATGATTTCTTCGATGTATTGAGCGTCTGGATACTTTTTTACTCTTAGCTCTACCCAATTGTTCAATTTTCTCTTTATTCTTTCGAAAAGACTTGCAGTAATGTACAGTAGGCATGGGCGATAATGATAATGGTTATCGATATTTATCGATTATCGATAATCGATAATTATCGACTTTTTTTATCGAAAATTATCAAAAAAAATATCGATAATCGATAATTATTGATATTTTGATAATTATCAAGATATCGATAATTCGATATATCGATATTTCGGTCCGAAAATCCGATATTTACCGATATATTCCGATATATCGGTATATTGTCATGAATTTTCAGATAAATGTCAAAATATCGATATTTTGATAATTATCGAATTTCGATATTTTGTTAATTATCGATAATTATTAAATTATCGATAACGATATGATTAATCAATTATCGATAATTTCTTTCGATTGATATTATCGATAATTTTGAACGCCTCCCATCCCTAATGTACAGAAAATATTAAAAAACGAAGTAAGGTTCGAGTGTCTCATTTGAAATTAAAAAATATTAATTATCAGTTAAATGGATTAAGCTCATAAAGCTTCGTTTGGAATGAAGCCTCAGTTTTTTTTGGCAATAAGTCGATTTTTTACATTTTTTATTAGGCATAGTGTGTAATTTTACACACTTTTACTACGAACAAAAAAGTGTGTAAAATACACACTTTCAAAAAGTTTTTACACACAATGTGTAAAATACACGCTTAAAAAAGCCCGTGAGTTTGACACACGTAGTTTGCGATTTAAAGAGCGGTGCTTTAACAAAGATTTTTTTTTCGTTTTCAGAATTACGTAGAACCTGATTACAGCGATGGCAAGTCAATAAAGGAACTTTACGGAGATTTCGACGCGTACTTGAACACGAGATACATAGCAGTTCCATTTTCACACGTATGCAACGTTCGAATGGTGCCAGACTGGGACAGTCATCCAAGCATGCAGCCGATACAATCAATTGAGCCCATTGAACCAGATCATGCCATGGAGCCGATTGTTATAAGCGAACATGACTATGCCATGCAGCCGGTTGAAATAAGCGAACATGACTATGCCATGCAGCCGGTTGAAATAAGCGAACATGACTATGCCATGCAGCCGGCTGAGTTAGTTGATACAGTCCAATCTGTTGAACCGAGTGATGTCTTCCAGCCGATTCAACCAGTTGAACCCGTTGAACAGAACCAACTGAGTGAATGCAATGTCGAAATGGGTCAGCAAGCCGTGCACAAACAGGCAACGTACCCATCTAACATCATGAAGGCAATAAGAAGCTCAGGAAAGCAATGGGTGAAGGTGGAAGAAATATACGATTTCTACTACAAGGTGAATCCGGCATGCAGGAACTTGGACAAAACAGCGTCGAAGAAATGGAAAAGTAGCATCCGTCACGCGCTGTCTTCAAGCGCTCAGCGTGAGGTTACAGCCGGCAGCGATCGAGTCAAGCAGAAACGATTTCAATATGCTATCAATCCGGACCTGGACAAAGGGAAGAAGGCTAAAAAGCAGAAGAAAGCGATGCCGGCCACTGAATTTGAGTTTTAACCGAATTAGTGAACGATGTACGAGGACTTTGAAGTGAGGTGGACATTCATGGAAAGTGTGAAGTAAAAAAAGGAACGAAAAGTGAGTAAAATTAAGGAAAATGTGAAGTAAAAAAGGATGATTTTCAATGTAAAAGTGGGCGATAAGTGAGTTTGCCAGAACGATGTTGTGTCTTATTTATACGGAAAGGTGGATTCAATAACCATTCAAAGCTTAACTTTGAATCAGAGCGTTAATCACCGCCAATTTAATTTAATTAATTTTAATTTATGTCATTTTGTCATTTAATTTAAATAAAAATTTGGAAAATCATTTTTCTTGTGTCTCATTCAGATTCGTTTTTCTGGAACACATTCCAGAGAATTGGAATTTTGATGGATCAGGGGATTAACAAACGTATTCAAAACTATGAATTCAACATAGGGTAAAAGCATCAATATGTCCGAATTAAGGCCCACGGTCCTATACAGGTGCTTTTACCCTACTATACTCTAAAATGAGCTCAATCACTTGCGTGCACTTTATTACGCTAAATCAAAACTGTTCAGCGGTCAATGCCCTAACTTCATAATATTCAGACCAAGACAGTAGAACCACTTCGGAACCATTTATTTTCTTTGATAGAGTTGTATCTAGCCTCCATTCGCCAGCTGGAACAAGTGGAAGTATCGGAGAATCGTAGTCACTAAGATTCGTTATTCCTGCTTTCATGTAACGGTGTCCCTAAGATTAAATCATGAAAACCATCCACGAAAATGTATGAAGACTCCTCGAACATACTCTGATTGGGCATGGTTCCAACATATTACCCGACTCGAGCTTGTCGTTTCTAAGTTTCGAAAGGGGATGAGTTCTAAGCAGAAGTTGCGCACATAGTTCCTCCTTCAGTTTGAGCATGTGTGGTCGATAAACAGTTGCGAATTTTTTGAATGCAACCATTTCTTGCTGCAGCACATCTCGATTTAGAACGTTAAAACTTTTGGATACAATTTTACCATCACCTACGTAATAAGGCTTACCACAGGTCAGGTCAGTTTGACCTGAAATAGAAATTAACTTTGACCTGACCTGAGTTTTCAGGTCATGACCTGAAATAACCCGAAATGACCTGATGACCTGAAATTGAATTTCCGAAAAAATCGGCGTTTGCTATAATTCTCTTTTCAATTGGCTCTTGAACAGTCTTACATACTACCGAGCTAAGAGGGTGAATTTCCTTTCCTCAGTCGCATGACTCGTGTTTCTTGTCCTTTCCAAAAAATCAGTTTCTGTAGAACTTGACAATTCGGCTGGAGCTGATATACTGACGCGGACTAGATGTTCCATCGAGCCAAAAATCATTCAAGCTTCGCTATGTTCACCCTTATAACTCATTTTTACCCACATAATTGCCATTACAATGTAGAGACTTTTGATTTTTGTCTGCGGTTTTGACGTTAACATTTATCAACGGACCGATTAGAGTTAAGTGATGAGAGTGCAATTTCTGAAATTTCTGACTGAACATACGGAAAACATCCAGAAACGTCGCACAATCTAGTATCGACACTTGAGTATTTAACCTAATCTGGTTAGCTGATAAAACTCAGTCCTAGAAGTTACTTATTGACCCCATATAAAATGTAAAATATGCGAAGTGTAGCTAATGATCCAAGTGAAGATTGTACGACTTTCCGTACCTTTCGTTTTGTTTGTAAAGAAACTATAAGCGTCCGCTAAGACAACAAAAACCTAGTAGTAGGCCTTATCAGGAATCAATTGTTTTTTAGATTTTATATTAACAAAACTAATTTAAAAAAACATAAAAAAGATCAGATCAACCTGATAATATTCAGGTCAAGTTATCAGGTCAAATTCAGGTTTCAGGTCATTTCAGGTCATGATCTGAAATGACCTGACCTGAGATTTTCAGGTTGACCTGACCCGATAGTAAGCCTTACTTTATGTATTTTCTAACCAACGAACGATTGAGTGAAACCATCTCAAACTGATATTTCATCTCATATTTTCTTTTGGTATTGTATTTACACCTCTATGTCTATTTACACTTATTACGGTATCCTTTAGAAGTAAAACTGATTTCCTCAGTTCGTCAACAGGATCAACAGTCGCTACATATGTGCGGTGTCGGTATTGGATTCTCTATCGTTCACGACCTCCTTCCGTTTCGCCCACGGTTGTAACTCTGAGGTACACCAAATCCAATAAACAATACAACCAATCGCATACACACCGGATGTAATAAAGAAAACGATGCGCCATTCTTCCATCGTCTGAAATGGAGACGTACAGTTTCAAAATAACTGCCATGGCATGTACAGTAATAACCGAACCTTATTTTTGACCAACACTCCCGTCAATGTAGGCGATATTATGCCAGGAATGGTTCCGAATGTATTCGATATTCCCATGATAATGCTGGCGAATTGTGGTGCAATATCAAGTGCATTTACGCTATGGATGGAAATCAGGATTTTGGATTAGTAATTTTTGTCAAAAAGAATTTAGAAAATTGTTTTTTACCAATATCCACAAAACACCAGTGCACCGAAGCCAACAGCTAATACTATGCAGACAATGCTCCACACCGGATGCAACAAATAGGCAGCTAACAGCATAAAAGTTCCTTGCAACAAGAAACCTAGGCAATTGAAGTATCTACGGACCTGCGACAAAATGTTGCCATTTAAGTACTTAAAACACTTTGTACATGACTTAATACAAGAAAATGAGCTGTCAATCAATTATCAATTAAATGACCATAATCCATTCTTCTGACAATGAAACATTGCACAAAGAATATTTTTGTGAATTCCTTTGTGCTAATCAACTTTCGCATGCGGCATAAACCGGAATAGACTGGATGCTGCGAAAGTAATTCATTTTAATTCGGAAAATGTTTCTTCTAGTAATGAATTACTTTCGCAGCATCCAATGTAATGTACTATAGATTCACGATTCACGAAAGAAAACTAAACCGGCTCAAGCCTCAAGAGTTCCGGCAACGTTCCTCTTGATCTAGTATGTGTCATGGTCTTAACTTACCTGAGTCGTGGTCAAATATTTTTTCATCTGGACCCAGTCAGCTAAATAACCGAAAACAAATAACAAAATTGCCAATGCCAGATAGGGCGTTGCAGACAGAAAACCAGATTTTTGTAGGTCATAGTTCATTGCATCTGAAAGTAGTTTACGGATGTGAGCGAATCTGACACGCTGAGACAGACTACGACAGTCCCAAAGTGAAAAAAATAGCCGCATTAACGATAAGTCTACTCAGGAAAATCGCTAACGCATGCCTCGGATACGCGTGTGGAAATTTTGTTTTCTTCCTGGTATCCGAGTCAAATTTCCATATAAGTCTGTATGGTCCTAATGCTTTCACATACCTTTCAGAAATGTTGGCAATTGTGTGATGAGCGTGTAGAGACCCCAGGTCTCAGCTGTATTGGCCACATAAATAGCGTAAACATGTTTCGACGTCAAAATCGCTTTCCACGGAACGGATGGCTTTTTATCCCGCACAGCTCCTATAGACGCTTTTATGTATTGCAGCTCATCTTTCGTTATATACCGATCCTGCCCGGGATTCCGGCGAACCACAATCACCCAAACAATGAACCACAAAACGCCGATCACACCGAACACGTAAAATAAACTCTCCCAGCCGAGTGTATTGGCCAATATACCACTCAGAGGCATTGCAATGACTGAAATATAATGAATTTTACGTCGTGTTACACATTGCCTGTCGATCATTCATCCTTTGTTTGTTCAGTTAAATCAGTTCGTCGGTCTCACAACAAAAAGGCGCATCAGGTAAAGACACAATCTGTCGTGAGACCTCAAAAATATTTAGGTTATACCTGTTCCAACGTATGTGCCTGCCAACGCTATCGTTGCCATTCTACTGCGCTCATGTGGTGGAGCCCATCGTGACCAAATATCATGCACACATGGAAGCGTAACACCTTCGAAAATGCCTTCGATTACTCTAACCGCAATCAGGACGTACACTCCAGATTTTGCAGCCAATGGAGTTATCAGTGTTAAAACGGCTGTTGTAAAGATACCGACCCCAAACACCTATAAACAAGCCAGACAGATTAGTATTGTCTTGATGAAACAGAAAACTAGTTCGTCTCTCACCCAATTCCCGCCAATTTTTGCTCCGAAATAACCTCCGATCAATTGCGTCAGAATGTAACCGTAAAAGAATGCACTTAAGATGAGCCCTTGTTCCGTTGACGACCAGTTAAAGTATTGCTCCTTTTAAATCGAAAAATGGTTGTGGTTAAACTGTGAAAGTTAACGAGTCAGATATAATTTCCATAGACCAGATTTTATATTGGTTAAAATCTCTGGCAATTCTATTCAGCAACGCCGTAGACCTTTTAGTTAGCTCAATAGTAAAGAATTTCAAATTTATAAAGTAATCGTATCGGGCCACTATTCTGATAACGAATGTCGACCTGAATCCTCCTGAATTATATTTGGATACGAATTTTGCTCGTCCACTATACATGATAATATGCTACTATTCCTATTAATGCTTAAGGTCTGTGGTGCATAAACACTTGAGGAGTTAATGTAGTATAGAGCTTCATTTGCATTAACCTGTCACAGACGGCAAGCATATTAACAGTTTTACTATCTGATCTATTACTTCATTTGATCGAAGATTTTCAAAGATTGTTTTCACAAATCTTTTACTTCATTTGTTTTGACCACGCTTTTTGCTATATAAGACCTCATTTGTCGATACTTTTCGTTTATTATTGCTGTCGTAGTCGATTGCGTAGCGTTATTGTTGACCTCGGCTTCGCTTCGGATCAACAAAATTCCCACAACAACTTCCATTTTTACCTTTTCATCCCTTGTTATGTAATAGTAAAGAGATGCTTTCGACGCCCTCAGCATGTAAAATCCATTACATAACTCAGGATAAAAATGAAAAGTCTCGTTTGACTGTGTTTCGTGTGAATTTTGTTGATCCGAGGCGTAGCCGAGGTCAATTAACACACAAAAACGAAACTATTCATCTTTTTATACTTAGTAATGTAATCGACGTTACATGCTTTTGAAACTCAAACCAATTTTCTTGTCATCCCTTGGTGCGTAATAAGAAACTTTCGACCCGAGGGAAAACAAAAGCATGTAAAGGACTATTCCCGACCCATACGAATTGAGATTGAATTTTTTAACAAATACAATAGACCGTGTGCAGTATAAAAAATTTATTTTTTATTGATGTAGATTATTATTCTGTAGAACAAAAGTGTAAACAGAATATCTGAAAAATGTCTGCTTGATTTTATATCTCACTTTAAAAGCTGTAATTTGAATGAAACTAAAAGGATATCCGAGCCATTCTAATTCATTCTAATTGGATTCTTACTAAGATTCTAATAAGTGGGATGGCATCGGGATGGCAACAATATTTTTCAATAATTTCTACAAAAAAGATTAAATATTTTTTTCAATGGTTTTCATAGTAAATCTTCTTTTTATTGAAATATGAAACTTTTTTCTCAAAATCGCACACGGTCTATTGAAAGGAACGTTAAAGCTGTGGGCTAGGGGGGTCCAAAAAATTAAAGTGTCGAGGAAGTTGTCGGACCCCGAGGAAAACAAACCTTTATGGCCTCCTGATAAAAATTGTATATGGGGCCGATGCGATCCGAGTTGGTTTATGGGTAGCTCAAGGACGAAATATGTGAAAAAACGCTGAGATTTTCCATACATTTTTTCTATTACTTTCTATGGAAAAATTTTTTTAGCGACAATATCAAACTTTTTTGGTCCAGACAACTTAGATTAGATGCAAGAGCAACAAAATTGCGTTGTTTTCATTTTTTGGAATTTTTATATCGTCTGGGCACACCTAACAATATTGATATATACAAAAATCGACAGATAATTTCCAAGTAATACAAAGTCAGGTGAAGTCACTCTTAAAATTAAGTGTTAGGTGTCGTTGTAAAGGTAATGACAGTGGCTTTCTAACGAGCCCACACACAATAAGTTTCAAGTTGGTGTCTTGACGTAACAGTCATTTGAAAATTGTCTGAGTTCACGACCCTGACATTTTTGCACCAAAATCGATTTCTAAAAGCTTCAAAAAATTGTTTTCGAAAAAATTTCTTTTTGCAATGAAATCTTATGCCATAAGCTCTCGTTAGATATGAATATATCCGATGCACGCACATCCCATAAATGTTTTGGAAGAACCCAAAGACTGGGTGAACAGATTGGGAAACTTTGACTGACTTGGGAGATGCGAATGCACTTACAAATCATTAAATCGGTCTCTTTGGATTATTCTGAAGTGAAATAATCCAACTCACTTGAAGAAGTGACCTCAGCATCTGTTAGTTACGTTCAATTTTTCATTAACCCTCATTTTCGTGGTTTTTCACATATTTCGTCCTTGAGCGACCCATAAATCAACTCGGATCACATCGGCCCCATATACACTTTTTATCAGTGGGTCATAAAGGTTCGTTTTCCCCGGGGTCCGCCAACTTTCTCGAAACTTTTATTTTCCCATACGATTCTGGACCCCCTACTGTGGGCTATGAATATTAATGGTAGCAACCCTGACAACCATTCGAGCCAATAATGAGGCTACATTTAAATTGTGAATAAGTGTCGGTAATTGTAAGTAATGATAGGCGATTCGTTGCAGTCAGTTCCTAGAAAACTGACTGACTGAAAATACTTCGTGTTTTATAGTGTTAACATGGAGAACGGGGTAATAGTTTCGATGGCAGCTAAATAAGCGGTGATTCGACTGAACAATAAATTGATTAAATTGAACAAGCAATCCTTACAAATAGCTGAATGCTTCTCTAATGAAGTGCAAACGCTTCCCGAATTGTGGAAAAATTCGCTCATTTTTCGAATTCAAATGGTTTAGAGTAGCTCTTGCAATAACACGAAATTACGATACAATTGGACACATCCTTAGACAAATCATACTTAGACTGGCATTTCGTGCGATAAAACTCACACTATCAAATATTAGTCTAAGCACACAACGTAACTACAAATCAGAAGAACGTAATTGCTGATCATCACAAAAAATTAAATGTAGCCGTGCTAAAAGGTCCACTGAAATCAACTTACATAACCAACGGTACCGTTTTGATAATAAACAGGTCGAAGTTCGGTCATTGCCACAATTCCAACACTTAAATTAACTCTCATCGTGTACACGTTGAAGAATCCGAAAAATGTTAGCAGAACAACAATGTACCGCCTCTTTTGCCAAAACTTCCACGTGAGCGGTGGCGTCTCGACAGGAAGACCGATTGTTGATGGCTGCACACTACATGAACGAATCATGTCATATTTATGTCAAATTAAACTGTTATAATCAACCCTCATACCCATCAGTGCGATTGTCATTTGGCACCGCAAATTTATCCTGAAAGTTCACTTCCTTTTCCGCTTTCGTACCGTCGTTGCTCGAACCACAGCATGTTATCACTCCTTTCATAGTATCGCTAATGAAATGTTCAATAAATTTTAGAAAATCGTTCGATTCCCGTCATTACACAACTGTCCGTTATCAACATGGAATATTTCAGCAATTTTTTGTTATTTCACTGCATTCTCCAGTTGAACTCAAACCGAAATTCCGAGTACAATATACTGATTAAATGTCAAGCGCATCAGTAACTAAATTGTAGTCAGAGCATTTCAACGAAATGCTGATAGAGAAACAGATCTGTTGCTCCACCAACATATTAATACATTTAGCAGTCTTAGACTATACTGTCGTACATACGCGAATTGATTTCATTTTTACAAGATTTGTTAATATCAGCTAACCAGATGTTACTCGCCCAATGAGTTTATATATATAATTGTTGAAGATGCTATTCGCCCCAACTCGACACTAGGACTATGACTTCAGTATCTGTTCTATGGTATGACCTTGAACGTTTCAAAATCGGAACATATACTAATTCACGTACCAGTATAGTCGAACACCTACTGTTAATTCATTGATACACGTTTTATGAATGAGACGGCAATCAATGACTACTGGTACATGTACGGAGACTGTTGCCACCGCCAACCAAGTAGTACATTTTGTTCGAATTTTTGTAAAATTATACCACTGGGGTGCCTTATCAATGAAGCTTTTCAGCTTGGAAATCTAGTACTGTACACTCACTGGTATGGGATTTCCTTAACGAAATATTCAATTATAGAATGTACTTAATAGCCTAACATAGTACCTTAACCGTATAATGTACTGTTCAAAGACAACTAACTAGAGCTAATTCCACGTTGGTGCGAATTGCATTTCCACCGAAAGTGTAAAATCGACACGGAGAACACTCACACCGCTCGCTATATATATATATATAGTGTTCAGGGTCATCAACTTTAAATTACTATCCCAAAAAACCTACGAACTTTTTCCGTATCATTAATAACGTGTTTTCGTGTCAGAGAGGGCACATAAACTTAAGATATTTTTTTTTGTCGAGCTGTTGTAAATCTTTCATTTATTATGACGATGATAAGGACGTGAAAGTGTGGTTTTTGAAGTGTTGAAATTGAGAAATGAATTAATTTAGTGAACGGCACGCTTAAAATTCTACAAGTGTGGAGGGGATTTTACGTTCAATTTATATGATATTTAAATGTTCTCGAGTTCAGTCTTAAACGTTTGTTTGATTACTTTCTTGTAAGATTTTGATCATTAGGTACTTTATTAGTTACTAGGGATACCACATCATCACAGCAGTGATAATCATCACGAGAGATGCATTTTTTGCATGAAATTCGATCAAACAAAGTGTCAGTTCAGGTGAGAAAAAATTTAGACGGGAGGAAATTTTCTCATATGAATAATTGTCATCAGACAAAACATTTTCTTTCCGCATTTGAGCGGTGAAAAAAGTTAATTTACACCGCTCGAATGAAAAAACAAATTTAATTTTTTTTATTATTGCAGTAATTCTGAGAAAAGTCGGGGTACTTTGCAAAAAGTCAAGTTTCAGTGGTTGCCACTAATTTTCCATTTTCTGAAAATGTCGGCTTTTGCCTCTACTTAAAACAAATCTGGATGTTTAGGGAGTTGCGGGAAGTAGGGCAACTACAGGAATAGTAAGATTTAAATTATTTGCCATTATAATAGCCAAAATAAGAAACAATTTATTACTATACCGAATCCAACGCGTAAATAGAATAACTTATTATAAACACTTTTTGTTTAAATATGAGTGCCTGTGAGTACTGTTCAAGAATGGTAAAAGTTCTCTATTCACTGTTTTCCCAGCAATTTGTTATTACACACTGATCAATCAGAAAAAAGACAAATTTTGTTGGATAAAAGTAGAAAACACATCTAACACAAGACTTCGATGAATGTTAAATAATTTCTTTCAAAAAGTGATTTTGTACTAAGAATGCATCCGACAAAGGCATGTAAAAATTTGTAAGCGAAAAACCACAAAACAATCAAATTCATCACAACAATAATTCACCACAAAGGAATTTGAAAATTGGACCGGTACCAATAATTATGAATTTTCAAATGAAAAGAAAAATTCTTTAACATTAATTTCGCACAAAAAACATTCGCACATTACTTATTCAAATCCTTCAATCCTTTCATTCAGTCACTCTGCACACTTTAAAAAAAATCTGCGAAAACTTCGACAATTGAGCGAAAAGATTTAAAACAAATTTGCTTTTATTTTAACTTATGGAGTAGAACAAATGCCTTAGCCACCAAATGTTTAAGTGACAAATTTAATGAAAATAGGAAATGATGGAATAATTTCTTGGCAAATCTCCATATTATAAGGATGTAAATCATTGTGGGAGTGTGCAACTTTGCCGAGCAAAGGTTGAAAAACTTGACTTTTTAGACCCGTACGAAGTTTTCAGGTTTACGCATACGTTTGTAATTGAACTCCGTGAGCAAGGGGAACTCTATTGTGATTATGTGATTGTCCAGAGATGCTAAATCAGCGAGAAAAAAAAATGTATGTCTGTAATATCTACGTTCACACACCACATATACACTACACTACACATTCAATCTAGCACTCTACACAACATAAAGGCGTTCGAAGTAAATAACATTTTGTCTGAACCAATGGCTTTGGCGCTAGAGCTCTCGACTCATAATCGAGAGGTCCCGTGTTCAAATCCGCGGCTGGGCAAGATGATTTTTCCTTCATTCGCTTTCTATGTAACACTTACTCGTAGATATTCTAATAGTCCATTGCCAATTCGCAATGTTAAAAATATCGAATGTCTTACATGTGGGCTCTCTAACTTGAGTAAAACAGATGCGATCTACAAAATCCCTTTTTTCCTTTTAGTTTTTCAATTAGACCAATATTTGCTACGCGACAGGAGTTTGGAAAACCGTTCGCTCCAGCTTGATCATACCGTTTTTCCAAACTCCTGTCACATAGCAAATATTGGTCCGAATGAAAAACTAATTACTGTTTCGGAGTCCTGAGGTGATTTGCTATACGCTAACATTTCATTTGACTAAAATCCTCTAAGAAAAATTTACAGTGAACGACATCTCAAATGTCTCACTGTCATTTTTTTCAGAGAATGTCATTGTGAATTTGCAATGACACAATAAAATTCTCAGAAAAATTTGACAGTGAGACATTTGAGATGTCGTTCACTGTAATAATTTTTCTCTTGATATTACTAGCATTGGATCTGTTTTAACGACATATATTCGCGACATATCCAAGCGTTTTTCTATTGATAAGGTAAAAAAATAGTGACGATAAAAAATGATTGCCGTAGTACCGTTCCAGATGCTGTTCTAGCAGTCGGGCCCTCAGAAAGAAGGATAAAATCTACATTTTGGCACCAACTTTTTTTCCCAAGACTTCTGTAGGCTTGCAGCCCAAAAGTACTGGGTTCATTTATATGTGGAACGATAGTGGGTGAGGCCAGCTACAACACCCCATACTCAGTTCCGTGGAACATCGAAGCTGCCGAGAAGGCGGACTCTTCGAACATTCACTATATTTTAAGTCATAACTCTCGTGGATCTACTAGCACCAAGCGGTGCGTATACTCTACCTGTAGGTCTTTCCAAGGCCGACATTCGTACGACATTACAACAATTTGAAATAATTTTTTCTTGAGTTATTGTCGAAAAACTGTTTTCGGTACCCGCTGACATATCTTCACTTTTGAACGCTTTTCACAGAAAACAATTTTTTTAGAAAAAGTGAAAGATACGTGTTTCCTAGAATTGAAAGACGAATCCAACGAGCTATCACTCATTAAAATTGGAGACCGCTTGTTCCCCAATCACCTGAAGATTTGGCGATATCACTTTGGCGATTTACTTCATTTGATTAAACAATTTTTTCTATTTAAATTGCAAATGTGAGAGTTCTATTTTTTCCTTATTGTCGATAACCGGTGAAAAGCCGTCCGTAATAGGTGAATTTGAAAAAGTGATAAATTGTCTACACCCAACTCACTTCAAGCATGAGTGGTACTCTAACAGAGTACTGAAACTGGACAGTATATCAAACAGTGCCGAAGTAAAGAAGTTATGAAAAATTTTATACAAAATACTATACTATATACTATACTATACTATACTATACTATACTATACTATACTATACTATACTATACAAAATAGTACTCTATTTGACAGATGTCACTCGAAGTACCTTTGCTTGAAGTGCGTTGCCACACCTCTTCTATTGAAAAACTGAATTCTATAATATTGGCTGCCTAAACATAAAATCACTTTATATGATCATTTTACCTCCATTAACTGACTATAGTATTTTCTAGTCAAATTTAGATATTAATCGGAAACAATTTATAATCTGGAAATAAGTAATTGACACCAATTTGAAACAATAACTCCAAAATTATTGAAACTGTTAATAGGCCTATTTTGGCGCCTGTTCTCGCTAACAAAACTTCTAATGGAATTCATTTCGAGACACTATCATCATTTCACTCTTGCGCCACACACACACATTAAATTGATAAAATATTGGGAAAATAAAATTGATTTACATTTGTGTCGTATTCGAAGCAACGTTTTCGTATTAAAATTTCTTTTTATCATTTGAACCTGTCGCGTGAAAAATGTCGACTGTGCTAACAACATCAGGTATTGAAGGTACATACCGAAACTATTCACAATTTTACTAACAAAAAACCAGTTGTTTAGTATTACAGTACGTACGGAAACTCCGCGGCCGAATGGTTTAGAGAAGAAAAAAATCATTCGAAGTTTAAATTATGATAGAAGATTGCATGATCACAATCTGCAGACTGTAGTATAACATCTGATCAACGCATTGCAAGCATGATGAGTCGTAGTGACAGCTTCCAAAAAGAGTAACTATTTTATTAAAAAATTTTCCACATTTTTTAAGTGCCAAAATTTGTTTGACACATTGTCCAGTTTCTGTACTCTTTTAAAGTATCACTCACCGTTCACAAAAATTGTCATTATGTGAGTAGTTCAGGGATTTACATTCAATTTTATCAATACCCTATCTAGCAAACAAGCTTTCGTTTTGACGCTGTCAAAATACCACCTTATTCCTTTGTTTATAGAATCATTCCCTGTTGCCTAATTTCTAATTTTACATGTAAAATGCAAAGGGTGCGTTGAATATTTACCAATTTAATAGATATATTTAGGTTGCTAGAGAGAGTAATGACTTTATATATTTTTTTGGTACATACAGATGAAGACTTTGAGGAAGGGTTTGGGAAGTTTCGATTGCTGCATGACATTCCGCAGGAATCGCTTCTCATAGAAATCAGAAAATTTTCTTGCAAATAGCAGAAAAACCATCAGTACGGTAAAGAGAGCTTTCCCTCCCTCTTTCGAGCAATCAAAACCTTTGCTAACTGAAACAGTGACAACACGTATTGATAATATTAACAAATACCACACATTGTTTACGTTACCGAATTCGATCTTTATTGTAGTTTTCTAAGCGATAGGAATACATGATTATCAGATAATGATGTAAAGTGCTTCCAATTACACTTTTTTATTGCTTTTCAGTTAGTACGATAATGTATTGTCTATTTATCTCTCGTTTCGTCGCAGCGTGGCACACATATGTACATAATCTTGTTTAGCAATATACAACAAGTCCAATTTAATATTGTTTCCGACAACATCACAAAATTCATTTTATTTGACATTCAGTTGGTTATATCGCTCAACGCTGATCATCAGCAAGTGAGTCTGGGTACATATTATTTACAGCTATTTATATCGGAAACTGACTTTATCTTGTGTGTTCTCGCTAAGAGAAAGCTTGCAGTCCTAACGTTTTATCTACATGAACCTGTAAGTAGGTATCACTTGGCGTAATGTTGCAGGAACGTCATCCCAGGGCTCATTTACCCACCTGCTTGCGGGTTGAAAAGCGTTCTTCTCCTCGAACTTGATGCACTTTCAACGACCTTTAACATGTTAAATCCCAAGTCTTAGAACATGACAGAGAAAAATCACGTCTTAGTGTGTTTATTGACCTCGGATTAACACAGCTCCAACGAAAACTCGACTTTTTAATTCTTTTATCCCTTGTTATGTAACAGTACATTACTAATCAATGCTGATCATCGTTTGTATGGAAATGGTACTTGTTGTGTGAGGTATTTTTCTCAAAAACATCAGTCAAAGTTTTGTTGCCGTACGTACGTTTGGTATGTTTGGACAGTCGAGATAGATATTTACAACTTTACTTCCAAGAAGTAGCTATAAATGATCGTAAATCGATATATTTCAATGAAATGGAAAGCAAAAATCATTTTAATCGTCTAAGTCCAAGCGGTTAAGTTAAGTCTCAATCAACCATCAAATTGTTTGCTTTGGAAAAATAAAGGGCGGCAGTTTGCTTCAAAGTCTGCATTTAATAATTTAACTTTAAACATTTGCTGTGCACTCGAAAAAGTCACGAAAAAGTAAGTTCGGTAAATTTGGTTGCTAACTTCCGCAGTCGGTCATTCTAATTACCAATAAAATAGGTCCGGCAGTGCTATATCTGAATGTTTAGTGCACCTGCGATGCTAATCACACTGTCATCTGCTGAAGCAGGTACGGATCCACCGCCACCCATATTGCGATCTTCGCGACCAGGCATAGCAATCTCTTTGAGTGATGTTAAAGTCAGTATATTTTTGTAGAAAAACGGTGGTGTAATCTATGACTTTGTGTCAGTGGTAAGTGAATAGTGTAGTCAGAACTATTTTGATTAAATTTTCATAAAACAAACTTATATGATGGTCGATACTCATCATCCTCATCATCATCACTCTCGAAAGTTTTGCAAAACATTGAACAAGCTGTAGGCACGATTTACAATCTGTAGAGGAAATGTTCCGTTAACCATACAAAGTTTAAAAAAATTAAAGCCAAGGAACAAGCCCTCAACTTACCGCAGTAAATGTTCGCAAATTCATTGGGAACAGTTTACCGACTACCAGCTGCTGTGGCTGCTTCAAACGTTCGACGACAATGAGAAAGTACTTTTTGCACGA
The DNA here is from genome assembly GCF_014529535.1 of Bradysia coprophila. Lineage (NCBI taxonomy): Eukaryota > Metazoa > Arthropoda > Insecta > Diptera > Sciaridae > Bradysia > Bradysia coprophila. The sequence continues at coordinate 10,849,227 of NW_023503493.1, read as the reverse complement.
TTGCGTCTGTTCCATCCATTCCGATTCGAAAAGACAGTAAGACAATCTGTCCGATGCTAACATTATTTCGTTTCCCAAGTAAAGGAGAGTAAACGTATCGAAGAAGCAGTAGAATAGAACCGTGAAGTAAAATCCGTCTTGAACGAGATTAGCATGAGAGCTCTATAGAAAATTCAGATGGGCGTCAGTACTGAACATTTCGCAATTTCAACAAAATCAGCCTTACGAATGCCAAAGTGTAGACCCCGCCACAGATGCAGATGCTACTTGTCACAATTTGAAGTAGGAACAAGTAAGAAAAATTCGATGAAAAATCCTCAAGAAGTCTGTTAAGGAGCGAAACGGTCAATGTAGTCAAAGCTTTCATCAAAATACTCTGTCTACGCGTACCCATTGATATTTTCCAGACTTTTAATCGACTCAACCAAATGTTGAAGGTACAGAGTTTGAGTATTTTTCTGCTCATCTTCTTCCGTTCCCGATACACCCAAATTCTTAAAATCGTTTCCCAGTATCTCGTACTTGACCACAAAATTCAACATGATAAACCACAACATACTGGCAAACAAGATACAAGTTATGGACAAGAGGAAAATCCCGGCAACAAATGTATAAGCCACATAGAATCCACTCTCACTATTTTTGTAGTCCAAGGGGAATGCGATGTCGAATATTAACTCCTTTTTGATGAATGGTAAACCTACGACAACGACCAGCAAAAAGAGTGTGGCAAAAATGAAGTACGTGGCCAGGGACATTAGCTTGTTGAGTTTGGCACTAACGATGCAAAATGTATCGTAATCGTCCGTGCCGTTAGCACTAGCTGTACGTATCAAGTCAAGAATTCTATTTTGCTTCCAAATAATGTTGTAGAGTCGACCGACTTGTACGAGGCAGATAAGATTGGTAACCACCAGAAATATGCAGTCGTCATTGTTTTCAGTTGTGCAGGCCTCTATGATCACTGATACACCGAATAAACAAAAGGAAACAAAATAGAAAAGCTGTGATACGGAAATGGTCCTGTGGCCGGATTGAGTTGTCCACAATCCCAAAACGAAATAAATTGTTATCATCCGATGGACTGTATCACTTAACTTGACGCTGTATTTCCTTGCCATTTTGTATCCCGTTTATTGGCTGCGATTTTCACTGATACCAACTGCGTACTGAATTAATTTCCGTTTTGTAAAATGCGTCTGATGGTAAAATGAAAAGAAAACAGCGTCAGACAGCAATGACCAATAGAAACTCGTTACGTTGTTTTGTTGAATCTAATTTCCAGTAATACACATTTAGTGGTTCTTTTCTTCAAAGAAAATCATAGGCTTCGATTCTGTAATTTCTAAGGATTTATCGATCCAGTCCGAAGGAAAAATGCAAGAAAATTGAATGTTTGGTTGTGGTTTTACAATTTTTTTTTTTGAATTGTACGACTGGTAAGTCCTTATGCAATAAAAATAATGCTAAGGTGGGTGCTGCTATGCTTACCATTTATTTAAAAGAAATGATATGAACTTATGGATGATCACATCTAGATTATAAGAATTAAGAAACGTTCAAAGAATTTCTCGAGCATCGTTTTGTGTCAAAGTGTGCTGGCAAAAATAATAAACGTTTGTAGTGGTGTAACCTTCTACGAGAAAACGAAATAGGTCACGAAAATTGGCACACATTCTGAGTTTTCTTGTAGTAGGCTACATCTAGTGAATGCAATTACCGTCTCTTTTTTAAATACCGGTAAACGGTATGGGATATTATATTCTACCGATAAATTAATTCAAAACTACCGATAAAAAATAATAAATGACCGATAAACACGGTACCGATAGCGAAATTTCCAAGTACCGATAAAAATATTCAAAACTACCGATAACTTTTTACCGATAAAAAGTACTAAAGTACCGATAAACTGGTCGTTTTATCGATCATTTATCATTTTCTATCGGTAGTTTATTACTTTCTATCGATCATCAATTATTTTTTATCGGTAGTTCATTATTTTGTATCGGTAGTTCATCATTTTCTATCGGTACTTTTTTTCTATCGGCAGTTTATAACACTTAATGTTAATGGTCAATTGTTGTTATCGATTGGTCAAACATAAATTTTTAGTGCTCAAGATTTTTTAGACAATACGAAAAATATAAAAAACAAAATAGAAAAAAATAACGGAAGTAATAATAGAGAAATGAAAACACAACAAAAACCAATCCGATTCGAATAGACAGTATGACAATCTGTCCGATGCTAACATTATTTCGTTTCCCAAGTAAAGAAGAGTAAACGTATCGAAGAAGCAGTAGAATAGAACAATAAAGTGAAATCCTTATTGAACGAGATTAGCATGAGAGCTCTATAGAAAATTCAGATGGGCGTCAGTACTGAACATTTCGCAATTTCAACAAAATCAGCCTTACGAATGCCAAAGCTGTAGCCCCGCCACAGATGCAGATGCTACTTGTCACAATTTGAATCAGGAACAAATAAGACAAATTCGATGCAAAATCCTCGAGAAGTCTATTAGAGAAAGAAGCGTTCAATATCGACACAACTTAAGTGAAAATTCTGTGCGTGTGCGTACCCATTGATATATTCCAGACTTCTAATTGACTCAACCAAATATCGAAAGTACAGAGCTTGACTATTATTTTGATCCACTCCTTCCGTTGTCGCTACATCCAAATTCTTAAAATCGTTTACCAGTATCTCGTATTTGATCACAAAACTCAACATGAAATACCACAACATAGTGGCAAACAAGATACAAGTTATGGACAAAATAAAAATCCCGGAAACAAATGTATGCGCCATATAGAATCCACTCTCGCTATTTTTGTATTCCAGTAGGAAGGCAATGTCGAATATCAACCCCTTCTTGATGAACGGCAAACCTATTACTACGACCAACAAAATCAGTGTGACAAAAATGAAGTACGTGGCCAGGGTCATCAGCTTGTTGAGTTTTGCATTCACGATGCAAAATGTAGCTGTTAGCACTAGCTGTACGTATCAAGTCAAGAATTTTATTTTGCTTCCAAATAATGTTGGAGAGTCGACCGACTTGTACGAGGCAGATAAGATTAGTAACCACTAGAAATATGCAGTCGTCATTGTTTTCAGTTGTGTAGGCCTCTATGCTGACCAATACACCGAATAAACAAAAGGAAAGAAAATAGAAAAGCTGTGCTACGGTAACGGTCCTGTGGCCGGATTGAGTTTTCCACAATCCCATAACGAAATAAATTGTTATCATTCGATGGACTGTGTCACATAACTTGACGTTGTATTTCCTTGCCATTTTGCGTCACTGATATCAACCGAGTACTCAATTATTTTCCGTTTTGTAAAATGCGTTTGATAGTCAAATGAAAAGAAAACAAAGCCTGACCGCAATGACCAATTGAAATTCGTTACGTTGTTTGTTGAATTGCATTTCCAGTAAAATACACATTTAGTGGTTCTTTTCTTCAGAGAAAATCATAGGCTTCGATTCTGTAATTTCTAAGGATTTACCTTCGTGTTACGCTTCAAATGATTTTTTTTATTGATCCAAACCAACGCACTGTCGCTTGACAGTGCTTTGTCCAAACCGACGGAAAAACAAAATGAAATCGAAGGTTTTTTTGTGGTTTCACGTTTTACGTTTTTTTTTATTTTGACCGACTTATGCAATTAAAAGTAAATAACTCTAAGGCAAGTGCTCGTTCCCACGATTACCATTTCAGTTTAACAATTTATGTGAACCAAAGTGCGCTTCAGAATTTAAATTTTGAGGGAATCAGGGGGAATTGACGGATAACCATATTCAAAGCATTCTGATATATGAAAATAATAATAAATATGGAATTCAGCCCTGCATTGGTTCACTATTCATTTTGAATTTTCAGCGAACTTACGGCGTCACTGGTTCAGCGGCAAGGAACAAATTCTGATACATTTTAGTAGATTTTCACAATTTTTTCCAAAATATTGTTTGGGAAAATTAGAGAAAATGTCTATCAAAATCGATCAATTCGTTTTTTTTTAATCTTTCCAATTATTTTACTAGTATTGAGTTCTGGACACGACATTATGTTGTTAAGTTGTAATCTAACAATGTTCCTATTATTTAACGTTTTATCTAAAAGGGAAAAATTAGCTAAGGTGTGCCCTACCAAGGGCCTAGTTAATATCTCAGCCGTCACACATCCGAATTGGTGTCATAAAAATGTGTTGGATGCAATTGAAAAAATATCATTTTCTTTACAGATTTTCCCTAGACTGAACTCATTTTCAAATTAGTTTTTCGTTTGTTAGTCACTGAAACGACTCTCTTTTGGTGACAACATGTGGAACGATGACACCGAACAAAGAAACGAAACGCACAAAGATTAAGATCTAATGATGAACTCAGTTTAGGGTCGAAAGTGGCGGCTTATTACAACAGGGAAAACATGAAAATTTGTTTAAGTCTCAAAATAGTTATTTACATGGTACATGCGACCAAAACCGTACCTTTTATCTTTCGACGCCATCATCATAAAAAATCCACTACATTCCTCGGGATAAAAATGAAAAGTCTCGTTTTCGTGTATTTATTGACCTCGGCTTCGCATTGGATCAAGAAAATTCACACGGAAACTCTACTTTTCATCTTTTTATCCCTAATTATGTAATAGCAGACTATGCACCTCTGTCCAAAATGTTTATTTTGAGGATTTGGAGGTTTATGTACTGAGCCGAAACCGAGGTAAATAATCCAAATCGTCAAAATGAGCATCCTGGTACAGAGGTTCATACTCTATTTTATCTGCCGAGAAGAGATATATCAAGATAAACAAATTTGCCTTAGTGGGATAAGTGCGAGAATATCATTTTAGGCAGGTAATATAATATTACTTGTCTGTGGTGGACGGTGAATTGAGGCAATTTCGCGAGTTGTAGCCCTATATGAAGGCAGCACACTTTTATTGCTCAATAAAGATTTCATTCATCATGACTGACTGACTTGCTTGATATTTTAGCATTATCAAAAAATAAAAGTTTCGTATTTTGATGCCTATTCCGTCCACAATATGTATTTGGACTTGGACCAAACGTTTGACAAACCACAGTCATTATAGGAAAAATAGGTCGCTTCCAAAAAGTGTTTGAATTTTCGAATTTTGAATTTAGGATCCGGAGCATACTTTTTGTAGGAGGCTTAGGGGGTTTCCTAAATGCGTATACAAACGATCAAGGCGGAACCCTTTTATGCTCAGTATAGCTTTCTAAATAATAATAATTTCACAGTTGTCGTCTTTCAGTCTTTCACAGCTGGGTCGTTTTTTACATTGTGAAAATAAGCATCCAATCGCCATTGCAGCTTGTCTAAACAACACACGCTCTATTATTTTCGTATTACAAGCAAGTGTGGAATGTGGAACGTTACGGGCCATTTGGTCCAATCGTGCTGTGTAGTGGTCGAAATTACTAAAACTAATCTGGCAGTCGGTGTTGGTCATATTTAGACTGAGCGTTCGTTGAATTTCCAGCGTAAGACTCGTAGACAATTTATGGAAATACATTTTGGTATTATTCAATCAGAATTTATTTACACTCAAAACATGAAAAAAATAAACAAAAAAATAAAAAAATAATTTACAATTGTACACAGAAAAAATATTAAAAATTTTCACAGAATTAATGATACATTCATTTACTGCTGCGCACGCACACACCATACATTTTTACAGTTTTTTTTTAATTGTTTGCAATATAATTTTTACAACTAAAAATTTTCCTTTTTTATTGATCTTTCTATGTTTTAATGAATCAGTTAGTCGTTTTAAGTTGCAACTTAGTTCGTAAATTTAAAAGTTTTGTTAAACTCATTTTTAATCGCAAAAAACGCAACGAAACGAAAGGGACAGTTTCATGTATAACATTAAAATATTAATTAATTTAACATCGATGTATAATTATAAGTACATAACTCACTCGTTTGAATTAATTTAAAAAAAAATTCTAATTAACTTCCTTTATTTTACATTTTTAAGCATTTAATATCAAGTGAGTTTCGTAGGCACTGTGTGATCGGTTCCTCTAAATTTTGTGGTCAACAAAAAGAATTATTTCTTAAGACATGAACACATTTCGATCGATTTTCTTTCTAAAAATTGTGTTTACTTACAGCTAAACAGAGATTTTGTGTCTATTCGATTGTTGTTTCAATAAAAATGTTTAAAAAAAATCCAAATGCAATATTTTTGGAGCGGAGTGATGAATGCTGTCTTCAGGTTTTTTGGAATTTAAATTCTAAAAAAAACTGAAAATTCTGATAAATTTTGAAAAATATCCGAATTTTTGGTTTTCAGAATTCCCTGACTGCATTTTGATTGATTTTCTTCGTAATGGCACAATAAATGGCTTATACATTCGACTGAGGATTTATTATTCTCAAGAGCCATGACTAAACATGAAATGTTACTACTCGCGAACATTGTCTTACATAATACGTTTTGAAAGCAATAGTTCCTGGTGTAGTTTTGAAAGGCGAACTTTAAATTCATATGATGAAAATGTCTGCCCGTTAACGAAATTTTATCGAAAATGACCTTCGAGTGTATGAGCTTGTAGAGAAAAAAGAGATTCGTTGACATTCGAATAGTCATTTCAGTGTTTAATTTTGTCTGGTTGGGAATTTTCTAGGGACTATTTTTGGAAAAATATTTTCCCAAATTTTCTGAAGTTTTTCACATTTTCCATAATTTTCAGCATTCTTTCTTTCGGGTGAATTTGAGTGTACCATTTTAGAAGTTAATAAAATTTCCCCAGTGTTCCCAGGGAATTACGTTATATAATAGTCACCTCAACTCATCAGCTCTACTGAATAACTAAATCGCTACTGTTCATCCGTATATAAGGTCCTATAAATTATGCGATCGTCTAAAAATCTTTGCATTATACCTTCAGTTATTATGTAGTTTGCTGTTAAGTACTCTTCACTTGACACATTTACAGCTCCGCTCCGATTTGCATTTTTGTATTATTTTAGCGTCTTTAGTGTTATGCATTTTATATTATGGCGATTTACTACTCGAATTTGTTAAATTTTCTTTATTAATTAAATTAGAAAAATCACTTAGATTAATTAATTAAACTTTTTTTTAGATCTGTCTCATTATGTTTATTACTCATTTCTCTCTCGTTCTATTATTACGCTTCACATTTAGTTAAAATATCAGTTTAATTTTTGGATTAATACAAAATTTTCCTCGATTTTCTTTTCGTTTTATTGTAAGTTTTCATTTTTAAATCCCGAATTTAATCTTTTAGTTTAATTTAACATCTAAATTCAATTTTTTTCTTCTGTCTTGACTAGTACTCGAAATAAGAATTTTACGATAGATCTACTTACCCCACCCATCCCACCAGATTCATCAGTGTAAAAGCATTCGTGTAGAAAAAGATGAAATAGATCACCTGAGAGGCTTGACCAGAAAAAAACAACCTTTCAAGGGAAAAACCGCCAATGGACATCGGTTTCAATTTTTGTCGTTTTGAAGCTCCTATCGAAAAAAAAATGGTAGACCCTATGCCGTGATAGAACGACTATTGATGATGGAAACGAAGTGAGGATCTCGTCACATTCTGTTCCTAGAGAAAAACGACAAAATCTAGAAAATCTCACAAGGGAGAAAGTTTTTTTTTTTTGGGGAATCGTGTGAGCATTGTAGCGTGAAGGATGCAATCACACACTGTTAGACTTAAAATTCGCTGGTGTTACGTAGTGAATTTCATATGCTTGCGGAACGAACATTTTATTTTCTGTGCGCAAATCACGTAAATGATCTTTTTCTGACTGAAAAGGCATGTTTCGTTTTATTTCTTCTTTAAATTGCCTTTCCGACCTTTCCCTTGCCACAAAGCCTAATCACAATTTTCACAAATTTTCGCGGGTCACGAAAACGGGGAAAATTTTTGAAAATTCGGGAAAGTATGAACCATGTCGGCGACACCTTGATTTTCTCGAATTTTCTTGAAATGTCAATTCGAGAAAAATTTCAAGATTATTCGAGTAAATGAAGATAATTCACGAAATTACAAGAAAATATTTTCTCGAAAATGGGTCATGGTCGCCACATAATTTTTCTTGAAACCAGGACCAACATCAGGTCAGCCAACATCAGGTTAACACTATCTCTTCCGATTTGTTTTCTTCTTCTTCCGTTCTTCATGGTAATCGATTTCTTCTCCCTTTCCCGAATACTTCTACACTGATCGTTTCTTGTTTTGTTTAAATTCTTTTCCAATTTGTTGAAAGACCCTACGTGGTGTAACATCAGTTTAAGTTAAGATCAATAAAGCATCCATCTGTTGGTTAATCGTAGTTAGGTACTGCGTATCTTCAATATTACAAATGCTCATCGCCGTGGTATGCACCATTTCTGTTCAACGGTTGACGTTCTTGCGAATCGGTCGGGCGATTTCGTTTAAAGAATCCACACTGTTTGGACAAATGAAAAATTAAAATGGAAAATTGAACGTGCGATAATGACATCCGGCGAACTGACTGATCATACCTTGTACAGTAGATAAATCAACAGCAGCAAAATTAGAACTCCGATGCATGCCGATAGCACCCAAACCCACAATGGTACAACGTCTGGTTTAGGTTCCGCAATTGGGGTAGCTGTTAACACCACTTCGTGTCGTTTAATTGGTTTCTCTTGTGGTTCGCCGATATAAGGTAACTGAGACACTCGTGCTACGACCATTGTCGACAAATTCATCGGTGCCGTTGTGGTGATCTGAATGGAAATGATTCGGTTGCATTAATGTGATGCTTTGGCCCTATAAACGTTTCCAACAAAATTACCTTATTCAATGTTGCTGCCACCAGTCTTGTTCGAATGGAAATCCATGCAGAACTGTCTTTTTCCAACGGGCCAGCTACGCATCGAATGATAACGCATTGCGTGCTGTTGCAATGTAAGGCCTCCTCCAAAGCTAAATCATTAAAATCGACCGATTGCCGTTTCATTCGATCGTACAATTTGAATCGACTGTCATGGGATTGTGTCGTTCGCTGTGTCGGATCAACATCATCTGTATTTTCGTAGTAGTCATCGCCGGCGTCGTCGGTATATTCCTCTTCATATTCCTGTTGTGTGTTTGCGCCTCCATCATGTCCATATGCACTTTGTGTGTAGCCATGACTGCCTGCAGTGTTGCCACCATGTGACGCACCTGAACTGATGGAATGCTGACGGTAATGGTGTTCACCTGCTCTTCCGCCTTGTGTCGAGTAACTGTTACTCGAGGAATAGTGCCCTGTACCAGTTCCTTGATGCCCAGAAGATGAGCCACCAGATTGGTAACCTCCTCGTGACGACTGGTAAGAACCATCCGTGGCCACATGACTAGCACTGCCTCTGTGTCTTAGTTCATCATCCACATTGTCGCGTCCCAATGTTCCTAAATCCAATGTTCCCGCGCGAAAACCATGTCCACCTTGAGCCACTTTGTCCATACCGCTGATGAAATCCGTTCTCGGTGGTTCGCCATCCTGTTTACTGTTCATTCGTCTACGTCCGGTTGTTGACACAGCTCCTTCGGTCTGAGTTCTTGACTGAAGACCAGATATGTCCTGGTTTACATTTTCTTCGGTTGGGATGTCGTCTATTTTCCTTAAACCAGCACCAGTTCTACCGCGATACGCCTGATTGGACTGGCTTTGTTGATTAGCGTAGCCACCACGATTAGCTTGAGCGGTGTAACCAGCTTGACTACTCTGGTATTTTCCTGATGCTTCTGAGTTCGCATTTGCTCTTTGGTTTTGTTGTTGGAAGTACGATTGACTCCTCGTATCGCCGGCTCCGTAATATTCAGTACTGGACTCGGTATATACCATTTTGCCATCTTCTCCCTGCACGCCACTTCGATTTCGACTTGCAGTGTATGTAACAGTCGGCCCGTTTCCTTGTCTCGAGCCAATTTGGGATGCGTATGCCGAAGAATGTGCTGCCTCTTTTGCTCTACTCCGATGAACATTTGACGCATCACCTGTCGACTCTAATTCTTCCTCGGCGTCAAACTTTCGCCTTTGTTCTTCTGTCAAAACTGTGTTAGTGTGCGATCGTCCATCGCTAGACGAACTGCTTCCCGATGCCGATCCTTTTTCAATTGATAGACCCGTACCACTAATCGTCCTACTTCCGGATATACCTTGCATGCTCTGCAAAAAGCTTTTCTTCGACAAAACCTCGTCCAGTTTCAAGCCCAGGACATTGACATAGTTGGTGGGATCACACTGAACGTTTCCCACGGTTTCCGGCTTTTCCAGGATATACATTAAATGGTCTCCGGTGATGGTTAAATGAGGAATCAAAATAAATATTTCGGCTTGATCGACAGTAGAGGGTCCACCGTTGCTAATTTCGTAAATGTTTCGTAAATGCGGACCGATTTCCGCCTCTTTCGTAGCGTTGGTGATGTTCCTGAACTCGGAAATGTTATAATAGATTTCAGCGTCGACAGCTTTTCCACTGATGGTCAAATTGGTTTCGACGTCGATGGTCACACTCTTACGCATGATGTTATCGAATGATGATCCAACCTCCGGGTTCGTTGAATTAACTTCCATGTAAAAGTCGTAGCTGGGAGCCATGCCATGCTTTTGAGATGGAATGGTGAGAACTTTGAATTTGGCCTGTCGATTAAAGGGAATGTTAATTTGGGTACATGGTTGGACACCATTCGACTTATACTCACGCTCTTTCCAGCTGACAATGGATTTCCCAGATCACATTTGAGAGTCATATTTGTAGCTGGTGTTGGTGCTGTACAGGATATGGGTGAATCGCGAGGATAGTCTACTTTTCTGAAATTCAATCCTTTCGGGAATACCATAAAGAAGCCGGCCTCAAATGCATCTTCGCCGTAATTGGGTATTATAATGTCGAACGTCAAAAGTTCTTTGGAGCCCAATAGGAATTTGTCGACAGTCCTGGTCACAAACGGAACGAATTAGAAGGCAAGAAAAATCGCTTGGTTGAACTTAGTGACTTACTTGACATTCAATCGTAGATCTGGAATACAAATGTTATCCGGACCGCAATTCTTTTGAATGTTTATCGAGTCTTTTTGAACGGTTCCCTTATTTTGATCGATAACCGGTTCTAGAATGGATCGTGGCTTTCGTGTCAATGACGGCAAATTGGCACGCGTATTCCTTAAACTGTAGTTCATTTCCACTTCAAGCGGAGTCAATTTGTCGCGAATGTTGTCGACGATATACGCTCGGTATTTGATACATTCCGCCTTGCCAAAATGCAGTCTCATCGATGTGTTACGAATGTTTTTGTTTTCAATGTCCAAGAAGTACATTCGAGGATTACGATTCACTTTCGAGTCGAGCACCCAACTAACGTCGATATCTGAAATGAAAGGAAACAAATGAGTATGATGCACACTACAGATACACCAATAGCAAATTCATACCGATAAATTGAGGTAGATTCACTCCGCTGTATTTAAGACAAGAATTTATTCCCGTGCAAGTGACGTTGCTTCCACTTCTTATCCGGCAACCCTTATCGTCGAGCGAAATTAATTTCGTCTCCGTTTCAAATGCTGTTGTTGCTTCCATAACCGCTACTGGGCGAGACCTTTAACAGAATCGTTTCGTTAAAAAGGCAAAACCCCAAAAAATAATTCCACGACGGTCACTCACTTGAAAATGACCACTTTATTGGAATCGTATGCACCAACGACCATATCTGGATATCTATTGCCATCCAAATCGATACCACCCGACACAGAGAATCCGAAAGTGGTTAAATATGTGTCTGATACGTCTTCAGCAAAAATGACTTGCGAATATTTAGCCAAAGGTCCACTGGCTGATCCGTGATAAATGTAAACGGCTCCACGACCATTGGGACCGTCATATGGTGCACCAACAGCAAAATCACCATATCCATCCTGATTAATGTCGTTCAACGAAGTCAAAGCCAAGCCAAATCTTGCTCTCGAGTTGACGCCATCTCTGGTCACGACTTCTTGGAATTTATTCTAAAAAGAAAATTCAATAAAGAAACGATCTTTCCATCTCAATCACTACAGTCCCCCTTACGTATTTATTCTGGAAGATGATGTACACCCGTCCCATTTCGTATTTTCCTTCGTTATTTGGTTCCGTATACATGGGAGCACCAACGATCAAATCTTCATAATTATCACCATCAACATCGACAACACATATCGAATAACCGAAGTATGCGCCAATTTGTTCACCCGTAATATTCTGCTGATTGGTCATGTTCCAAGAGTATAGAAGTACTTTGCCCAACAATTCGCCTCCACGCGGCATTCCAATTGCAACACCCTCTGTTCCGTCACCATTAAAATCACCCGTAGCGGCTGAATAGCCGAGATATGAATCATCTTCGGTGGCTGTACTTTCGCCTGTTGACCACACCTTCGAATAGGAGCTGTTAAGTGAGCGCGAATATGCTTGTCCTGAAAGGATTGGTGTGTCAATTCCGTCGATTTGCTGAGAATTCTTTTGTTTCTTTTTTCAGATTTTTATTGTACAATTTACACTGCCCCCGAGCCAAAAAAAAAGTTCATCCAATGGTTGAGGCTACATAGATTAATTTCAAAAAGCTACAGAAAAAGCAAACTGGGTAAATGATCAGAACTGGATAAAGCAGGGAAAACATTATTTGAAAGAGAACAAATACTCCTTCTAGAAGCGTTGAGGTAAATGGCATTAATGTCCATTCTTTGTTATAAAGTTTATTAGGCCTGGACCGTATAGGGTTAGGATTGGTATGAAATTTTGATATTTGCAGAATGACAAAGTGGCAGAGTTATTGCAGACAACAAACAACTGCACGGACTTTTATGTTTGATCGATTTGCAGAAAAGTTAACGATTGGAATTCGTTTGTCGTAGATACAATTCTGACATTCCGCATTTTAGGAGCTCTGTGTCAACGACATTTGTGACCGTGACAACAAAAATCAACTTGAGAACTCTGCCTAAAGACCGTCATATATAACACAACGTAATATTGAAGCAGATGAAGTAATAGATTTTTGTATCAATCTCTTGAATTAAATAGAGTATCAGACTCCAGAGCTGTCATTTCTGCCAATGACTGTCGTCGGTGTAAGTATTGTGATTGGTATGAAAATATCAAACTTCAACCGAATAGAGATTGGGGCGTCAATTTGCCTCAGCCGAATTATACTAAGATGCGAAAGCAAAAATTATAGAAGCAACTTATTAAGCATATAACAAGGATATTCGAGGAAAATATTGTTCTTAACTATCTACTCTGGGTGATTAACTCTCCCACATTGTCGACAATACGGTAAGATTAGACTCAGATGGAAAATTTGAAGCACTTCTTCTCTTGCGTTAGTATACCAATTCACCGTTACCTTGTACCATTACAATTCTACTACTATTTCAAACGAGGAGAATGTGTTCGATATTCAGACTCAGTTGGATAAGCGAAAAGAATGTATCAATTTAAGAATGAAACTGAATGATACAATAAAACTGAGTATTTCCTGCTGCAGTACATTCAGTAGTGTAAGTAATGTGAGATAATTATCATTCATAAAATTCGCTCCATTGAATAACGAACACAATGTGCTAATAGAAATCTATCAAACGTTAAAGCTCACAAGGCACAAAAAAATTAACTGGGGAACGGATGCCCCAAATCTTTTAGCTTGGAATGACAGATTTTTCAATAATGTTGAGAATCCACTTCAGGGGAGGCTAACTAAAATTCCAATTAATTGTTCCACCACAAGAACTGCTGTATTTTTCAAAGCACTGCTGCTAGCATTAACAAAGAAAATATTTGAAGGCCGATAAATAAATTTGGCGCCATGTTGTGACGTCACGTTTATTTATCTAGAAGGATAAATCAGCTGTCTAGATGGATAAATGGAAATTATTGACAAGTGAAACTGTTGTTGTCTCGTTTTCGCTCATATGATTAAATAGGATATCGATACATGAGAGGCAATCTCGGCAAGCCTCGATTGTCCGTCACATGTATCTATAATCTTTTACGTGTTACAGCATGTTTCATTTTCATTTACATTGCCTAATCACGTAAAGCATTGTACTTACGAGGTTCCAATTTGTTATTTGACAAGTGGGGAATACAGCCCTCCCCTTCGGGTCGGGCTGTAACACCCCACTTATCAAATAAACAACTTGGAATCTCGGAAGTAATATACTAATAATATGGCTCTATGGTTTCTTCTTCTTCTATGGTGATTCGTTGAATAAGTGAACCCAATATTAAGCGGTAGATCTTATCACTAAAGTCTTCAAATGTGACGATTGTTATTTCAGTGTCAATGCTAGGAGGAGTGCTATGTTTTTAGTCGTAAATCTTCTCGATTGCAAAAAAATTAGACCTGGGCCTAAAATCGTTATCCGACACAGCTGCGTTTGATTTTATTTAAGGAAAAAAATCAGCGAGTGAATCATTATATTTCTCATTAGCTCATTGGTCTGGGTAATCCTGTAAATTAAAATCGAAAAAGAAAAATTTTTGGGTTTTAATTTCACATCACCATTTTACTATGTTAGCATGACTTCAATGACGATTCTTCCAGGACATTTAACGTAGAATTAGCACCGAAAGACCAAAAGTAATGTTTTGATCGATCAATGAGAGACTTAAATTCTAAAATAAAACGTGATATGAAGTAAAAACAATATTCACGCGGCAAAAGAATCCAAATACAAGCAACGATGAAATTGTGACAAGATAGGTCGAAAGAAATATAAAATTAAAAAAATGTTGCACACAAAGCCAAATTTTGTTTTAGTGATCCATCAAATTTTAATGCTAGAAAAAACACGTTGTATGCCACAAAAAATTATGATTTTTAAATTTTTTCAACTTTTTTTTTAATTCTAAAGGAAAAAAACATAAGCTCAATCACCAAAACTTTCGCGTCATCTGTAAAAGTTATTTGGTAAATAACACCGTTTTAATGGTTGTTACGTATTCGCTGTTATGTAAAATGTTTTTAGGTTTTGGTAATGTATAAAATGATGGCTGGTTTTAGTTCGGTTTTATTTTGAAAATCCAATGTTCCAATTAAAATAAAAAATTTTTAATTTTGTTTTAAGAAAAAACATATTTTGTTGATGTGGTTACCTTCGCCAAATTGCGCATATCGTGGGGGCTTGTATGGATAAACAGCTTCCGTATTTATTGAGTACCCTTGTCCTGTGATTTTTATTCGTTTGGTGTTTTTTTTGGTTTGGTTTTATGTTTTTTTATTTAATTGGATTTTAGGTTTTTTTTTTGGTTTATAATAATGCATGGTTCATATTCAACACAAGAAGTATGGTGCAGGCATGAGGATTGGAGCATACAAAAATAGGTAAATATTTAATTAATAATCGTTGAAAATGTTAAACATTTTTTTTTGGTTTACTATATAAACGAACAGATCGTAGCAATAGATCACCGACCATCTGAGACAGTAGATACAAAAAGTTTTCGCAAAATTCTTATGGCTTCATTGTTCGAAATTATTAAAAAGACCTTCTTAACTTAAAATAAAATGGGATGGCTAATACGCTATTCTAAGCATTTACAAACAATGGTTAGTCATTTGCTGTCGACAACAGCGACAAAAATATGCAATGAACTCCAGCAGGTATCTTGCTATATTGGCAAAATGTTGTGTTAAAACATATGAAGTAAAAGATTTTCGATCAAACATTATAAAATAGTTTGAACAGTCGAAATAGCAGATTTGGATGATTACTCGTTTGGCATCTATATTAGGTAAGGATTCTGTAGGCCTTTTTTAGGAGAAAGGCCAAAGAGACTTTTCGAGGATAATCTATGTTTTCAAATCATCATACATTTGACATTGAGTGGAAGATTGAAATTGAGGTGGAACTTTGAAAATTTGGACGTTCAACTGTCTTCTGCATAGTATTCAAGTATACAATAAGTACGAGGAAGGAGATTTTAGCATTAGAATAATAAGTTCTTATTTCGACAAGTCCCAACTTTATTTTGAGGTGTTCTAGGAAATAATATCGCATTGTGCAACTAGTTCTGGTTATAGGCGAATCATTATTTCACTAATTTCGGTGACTTTGGTCGTCGATTTTTAGATCCTTTGATACAGTGTTGTTTTCGCAGTGCTCGGTGGTAAGCTGTATGATAAACCTATTGCCTCTATTATGCACTAGGAGCGAAATTAGTAGCACCCGAATACTGGTATTTCCCAACAATGCATTTGCCGGTAGGCCATGAAAAGGCTCTATGGTCAACTAACCATGACTTGAACCCGAAAACTATTTTCGGGAAAACATCTTCCTTATTTTCTTAAATTTTCCTAGATTTTCACACGGTCTCCCTAATTTTTCAAAAAAAAAAATTTTGGTAAAATTCGAAAAATTTAGGAAAATTTGGGGAAATGTGAGAAAATTAAAGAAAAGATGGGAATGTTATCCCAAAAATAGTCTCTGCTTGAACCAATTCAATCAACTTTGTTTTGCTTACAAGTCTGACAATCGGTTTTTAATCTGCTGCGCAATGTCGACTGAGCTGTTGAAGACATACAAAAACAAAATCCGAACAATAAGCCCAATCTGAAACCTACCATCTCAGTTTGCTACAATCCGTCCGTTTTAAAATATTAAAATTTAAGATGTGACTTGTTTGATTGGATGGCTAAAAGTATACACATTAATTGTCAATTTGATCGATCTAAATAAAATAATCAACAAAATCAAAATATTAATTTGACTAACCGACGAATGGGGGATAATTCAATAAAATTCTCAATTAAAATTTAAAAACAAAAAATAATTAATTAATCAACTGACTCACTATAGTTACCAAAGCAGTAGAAATGTACAATTTTGAGTAAAATTCATTTAAAAATAGAAATTGTCTAGCTCGTCTAATAAATGTATTCAATTAAGCGATGACGAACCAAGATGTCAATTGTGCAATTTATTTAATTCTCGTTGATCGGGTTGAACAAACGAAGAAAAAGAAGCCTGATTGTGTTCATTGTTTTAACCGACATGTTTCATATTTTTATCTTTTTTTAACTGAATGCTCACAGATGGAATTCGACTAATGTGACAAGTGGACTGATTCAAATTCCAATTTCAATTTATCTTATTCATTGTATACAACTTCAGTGCTGAAATTATACAATTAACATGGACATAAATTGGAAAGATGAGCAAAAATTTTAAAATTTAATTTCGCACTATATGCGGGCGATGCATTGCGTTGGGTGTGTGTACCAATTTCCTTTTAATTTGTAGATTTTGGTAGTAAGATCAAGTGAGAGACTTTTGAATAAAGGATTTGGTATTAATTCAAATCAACGATAGACTAACTAATAATATGTAAAAGGAAATACAAGCATTCCCATTCTGGATGCTGAGACATTCAATATAATAATAAAAAGGAAATAATAGAAAATAAAATACAGAGAACAAAATAATCAAAATTACTGAAGGAAAAAAACATAAAAGATGCATTCGATCCGATTGTATTAAAAAATGATTTTTCAAAAATTATATTACCTTGCCAGTACCAGCTGCCAGGAGCACCAACAAACAGTCGATCTCCATTCTGAAATGTAAGCATATTCTTAGTGAATTTATTTGGACGATTGCTGATCTTGAAAATCTTTCGGTTAGGGATAGAACAATTCAAATTTCCAGATTTGTCCCGGAGATATACAAATAAACAGTACCGGACTGGCTTGAAAAATCCCATCGGAGGCTCCATGCAACTCAATTTAAAAAGGCCCACAAATTAAAAATTCTCATACAAAAATCCAAAAGGCCCATTGGGAATCCCCCGAAGTACACAAAAGTATCTAAAACGGAGGATAAAGACTCAGCCCCACGCCATCTGACGTTTTGACCACCATACGATATATTCGACTTTTTATGTACCGACGAACAACACGAAAGCACGCTTTCTCATCGTGGGTAGATCTAAATATAAAATTGAAAACCTCTTGAATTGCAGAAGTCAGAAAACAAATTTTTAGAAACTGCTAGTCATCTGTTATAAACAACGACGGCAAAAATGGGCGATTAGCTCTACCCAGTGTTCTCTTATAAAACGTATAACAATACTGAAGAAGTAAAAGATTTTCGACTGAACGATACTTTAAACAAAATAAGTAACGGATTCAATCGTACTGATGGTAATAGTCTCGTTGAACAAATGACAGAAAATCTAGATTTTCATTTTCTTAATTTTTGAAATTCTAAAATAAAAAATCTAGATTTTTATTTGTTGAATGAGATTTTTGTGGAATCATTTACAAACCAAAACATCTCCCAAGTCAGAAATCGAATTTCATGTTTCTCTCCCTGTCAGCGATATAATTCTTAACCATAAAAATAAGCTTTCTACAACCCTTGAATTAGTAGATCTTTTGAAGTATAAGACAACATGTCGATAGAACCCACACTGACACCTAGTACAGAAAATCGCTTGAAACGCTTGAAAACGCTTGAAACATTCTTCCATTAACAACTAAATTTCACGTTGTGTGAAGTTGATGGCATTTTCTATCGAATGAGTTACATGTTTCGGTCGCAGAAGACTACGTTGATCATAGTGCAGGACTATCCATCAGCAATTTCAAACTTTTACAACGAATTTCGTTATTATTCAAAATGATTATCCGATTGTTGTTGAGTTGTTAAGAGATGAAATTGGATTTAAAAAATAAATAATCACAAAAATCCGCTAGGAGACAGCGTACCATATCTTGGCTAATATAGTTGGAGCAATGATTCTGAGTAGCCTCTTGGTCTTGGTGTACACTGTGCATCTTGTGTAAAAGATTTAGTTGCACTTCAAGCATCACTGAAGTTACTCAAAAACATTCGCTCCCCAGAAAAATTTTACAAAGGAAACTTCGAAAGTGTATGCAAATAGAATCTTTTTAGTCTATATTAAAGCAACACTTGGCTACTCAAATTACGAGCAGCAAATTGTCTTCACACCGATTGCATTAAGATTACACGTTTTTGCTTCTTAAAGTTCTCCCCAGTCATTTTTTTTATGCTTAAATCCTTAATCTCAAATGAGTACCAAATAAACAATTAAAAAACATAATAAAAATAAATTGCCGCCGACATCTAAGTGAATTATATGTACCCAACGTGTATAATGCTCTCAGAAACACGAACGAAAAAAAGCTGAAATTTTCTGAGATTCACTAAAAATAACACACACAATTTTAGATAAAAGATTTTCACTGTTTACATTCGTAATGGTTGTTATAAACAACAACAAGACGAAGAGGCGAAGAAAAAAACACCGAAGAATATTAACCAAAAAAGTGGAAGAAAGGAAAGAGTTTTTTTTTCGAGCTGCTTTCGTTTAAAATTAGTCTTCGAATCACGATGTCTCTTCATACGATTACTGGTGTAACTATACCATAATATTGAATGTAGTGTGAACTGTTCGACTGTGAAGCGTAACATTATCTCATTTTGGATAGAAGAAAATGATCGTAATTACTGCATGCGGTGCACAATCAATCATTAAGTTAAAATGCTGAATCACTGAGATATGTTTCTGTGCATATCGGTGCACAGTCCACATATGTTCAACTTAATTTTTATAATTTTTTTTTCGTTTTTATTTTGATATAAAAGTCGGTATAATAGCAGCATTTTACGTGCAATAGAGGTGGGTTTATATGGTTTGTCAGATGCTCATTCGAAAAATTAATTGTTTGACTATTAAGAGGGAATTAAAAATGTAAAGGTAGTGCAACAATGCTTGATCGCTTATAATCCTCTTACACGACGGCCATTCATTCACTGTAACTTATTTCGGATTGATGAGTGTAACATACACCAGTCTTTGCATATGAATGGCATGCATATTAAACGTATAAGTCAGGCCATTTGTCAAAGTAAAATTTATGTAAATTGTCTCGTAAAGCTACACGGGAATTCATTTCAGGCAGCTTGTGTCAGTTCCAGTGGGAGTGCGTTGCAGAATTTTGATCATTTTGGTACATAATTTGTCAGGATCTACAGTACAAAATGATTGTTCTAACTAAAAACCACACTGTTGATAGCTTAGATCTTTAAGAAGCTTAAAATATCGCCTAGTTTTCGATATGATTGTAGATTACGACCTTGTTTCGAATATTGTTTTTTGTCAAGTGTGAACACATTTCAAGGGTAGCGTTGAGTAAAATCTTTTACCTCATTTGTTTAAACATTATGAAGACCACACTAACCGTATGTCAATTCACCGTTGCCGTCAATAAAACAGATGATTCCGTTTCAGAAAGGTTAGGGAACGGAAATTTACAAAGTGCACACGCACACGCGAAAAATTATGAATTTTACACTTCCTCTCTTATGCCACACAAAAATGTGGATATTTTTTGAAAATTTATGAAGCACATGCTCTCATCTGAAATTGCCTCTTCCCTAATGTGCATACGTGGTCTGTGAATTAACCCTTAACTGTGGAAGGCTATTCCTATTTTTGATAACTTTTTAAAGAATTTTTTGTAACTTTAGGAACTCTTAGCCATTTAAGAACTTTAAGAATTTGTAAGTATTTTTAAGAACTCTTTTGAGAATTTTTGGGAACTTTTAAGAACCTTTCGGAACTTTAAGAACTTTAAGAAGTTAGTTTAAAGTAGAGGCCCTAGGGCAAAATCGTCGATTTATGAATGTCCACATATATCAAACGTTTTGTGAAGGACTACCGTCACTCCAAATCCTTTAAGAGTGATATCGCCAAAACTTGAACCAATTTGAAAACAATGGTTCGGCGATCCAGGCAAGCTATAGCTCGTTTGAATCGTCTTTCAATTCTAAGAAATAGGGATCTTTTAGTTTTTCTGTTAGTTTCCCATTTTCGGACTGAACACGTGGAAAGTCATAGCATGTCAAGGGGTGGTGAAAACAGTTTTTTTGTGATAGCTCAAGATAGACTTGTTTCTAAAAGTAGAAAATTTGTAGGAATATAGGCCTTTGGCAGACCTTCATAAAGAGTATAATCATCGGTATGGGCCGCCACCCGTTCTAGACTTATGACTCAAAATATGGTCAATGTTTGGTCAGTGCTACTGGCTTGCAACAGAATTTATCCGCGGAACTGACTATAGGGTGTTGTAGCTGGACTTACCCTCTTTCATTCCACGTATAAAAAACCCCAGATAAATTCTGTTGCAAGCCATAAAGTTAGTTGAAGTAAAATGTCGCTCCAGGAGATCCATATTTTTCAGTGTTTTCAACTTGTTTTTGGTCTTCAAACAGGCTGGAGCGATGGGAATCAAATAAACTAAATCAAAATTACATGTTCAGCTCGAAATTGTCTTGAACCGAGCGATCATTGGTCTTGAAAATGTTGCTTTCCTCCTTCTTCGTAGAAGGTGGAAAACCTCATTTCTTTTACTTCACAAAATTAACAGAAACTCAATTGCTTGCTACGAATATAGGTTTATTGTAAAGCAGAGATGCGCAGCGTTCGTTTACAGTCAATAAATGGTCACTCAAGATGTAATTTGTGCTTCACAAGAGGTCACACAATATAGAAATGTGTGTAAAATAACGTTTTTTATATGTAAACGAACGCTGCGCATCTCTGCTTTACAATAAACCTATATTCGTAGCAAGCAATTGAGTTTCTGTTCATTTTGTGAAGTAAAAGAAATGAGGTTTTCCACCTTCTACGAAGAAGGAGGAAAGCAACATTTTCAAGACCAATGATCGCGCGGTTCAGGACAATTTCGAGCTGAACATGTAATTTTGATTTAGTTTATTTCATTCCCATCGCTCCAGCCTGTTTGAAGACCAAAAACAAGTTGAAAACACTGAAAAATATGGGTCTCCTGGAGCGACATTTTACTTCAACTAACTTTATGGCTTGCAACAGAATTTATCTGGGGTTTTTTATACGTGGAATGAAAGAGGGTAAGTCCAGCTACAACACCCTATAGTCAGTTCCGCGGATAAATTCTGTTGCAAGCCAGTAGCACTGACCAAACATTGACCATATTTTGAGTCATAAGTCTAGAACGGGTGGCGGCCCATACCGATGATTATACTCTTTATGAAGGTCTGCCAAAGGCCTATATTCCTACAAATTTTCAACTTTTAGAAACATGTCTATCTTGAGCTATCACAAAAAAACTGTTTTCACCACCCCTTGACATGCTATGACTTTTCAAGAGTTCACTCCGAAACTGGGAAACTAACAGAAAAACTAAAAGATCCCTATTTCTTAGAATTGAAAGACGATTCTAACGAGCTATAGCTTGCCTGGATCGCCTAACCATTGTATTTATTTTCACCAAAATTGGTTCAAGTTTTGGCGATATCACTCTTAAAATGTATTTCGAAGGATGTTCATCAATGTAATAAATTACATCAAATTATGCGAACAGTTACGAATTACGTGAATAATGAAAAATTAAACAAAAATCATGACACAGGCCATTTGTAAGCTCAATAAATAAAGTTCCTGTGTGGTTGAACCTATCCTACGACTACGTATAACCTGCATGAGTCATCATAAAACCAGAGAAGATTATGTTGTTAATTCGAATCCAAAAATTATTTGGGCCAATGACTATCAAAATTCATGATGCACGTTTATCCCCCCAAATATATACCAAATATATATCCCACACATAAGTCAATATACATTTTACCGAGGCAATAATGAAAAAGCGGATGTTGAATTTCTATTTCAAAACAACATCCTATTTCTATATGTAAATATATATCGGCACGGCATAACATACTGATGATGTACATAACATGTAACTATAAACGAAGAAGTAGTCTTAATGGCAATTTGCAATGAAAGAAATTATTTACAGAAATTTTACACTGTCGAACGAGATGGTATATGCTTACATTACATATATACATACCAAAACCGTTCGGTTCTATATATTTAAATCAAAAACATATTTTATTATTCGATGATGTTGCAGATCAATAAAATGCAATAAATTCTGCACATTATGTCAACATAAAATGACACGATTAATGGTCTTGCATGTTATCTTGTTCATCTGGTTATACAAAGACAATACTCTTTTGAAATAGATTTATGTTTTTGCCATTACAGCGAACGTCTGTACGATGGATAGTATTCACATAGTCTAGTTGTTGTGGTATGTATACAGATTATCATCCAAGAATTCCAATTGGAAATTGAGAACTGAAATTTGATTCATGGTTGTGAGTGAATATCCTTTGGGAGATAAGTTGTTTCAAGGAATGAGATTTAAAAATCAAGGGAACGTTTGGATCTGAAATAAAATGTCACAGGACCTTTTACGGACAACTATACCATCTTTTACGGACAACTATACCATCTGTTATCGACAACGACGGCTAAAATAAATGATGATCACGGGCGAATTAGTTCTTATTTACTTGTCAATAGATCCTAAGACGAATGAAGTAAAAGATTCTCTGCAACCGATCGAATTAGTTCTTATTTACTTGTCAAAATATGATAAGTTAAATGAAGTAAAAGATTTTCTGCATCCGATTTTCTGTAACACATTTGAGTGTGGAAATGTAAGATTTTTCCGCACTGAAATTTTATATTACACTGCTTTTTCATTTGCACACTGATTTTTCATTTCCGCACTGTTGTTGTCAGTTTACTTGAAAAGTAGTTATAATTCAAAATATTCTTCGAAGAAGAAGTCATTCAATCTTCACTGGATTTGCACTCCAGACCTCGGGTTTATCAACTAGCGAACGTGGCATTATATTAATAATGATTTTTATTGAGTGATTTCTGTATAAAATTTCGAATTGTTTTTCGTCTATTGTGGCACTCGGTTTGCAGATAGCATCGTGTTTTGAAATGTTGATTTTTTCAACATCAGTCCAAATTTTCCTTATGAGCGGAGCCAGATACACCAGATACACAATATACTATTCTACGATACTCTCAGCGACGAGAGAAATTAGCGATGAGCCCGTTTTAATAAGGTCTTCTATATAACAAATGGTATGTTTAAACAAAAGAAGTAAAAGATTTTGTTTCCATCGATTGATGATGCGTAGATCAAATGAAGTAACAGATTCAAAAATGATCTGACTGCTCCATGTGCAAAGGTAATAAACACAGATTCTGACAATTTCAGACCTTCACTCAATATACACTGAGAAAATGAGATGAAAGACTCGCCAGACTAGACGACCGAAGAACGAAATATGTATAAATGTTTCAACTCCTTAAAATCGTTTCGAATTTATTGCAGATGTTATATTTGTGACATCTGCAGCACAGAATATTCCATACCTCCGTACACCCATTTATTTTTCCGTATAATATTAACCAATTTTAAGAAACGACAACGATACGCGATAAAAAAGTGCAGACCTCCATTGAGGTGGTGAAACGGAAATCTTAATAAATCATTTCAAATTTCCACTTACCTTAGTGAGTGCTGCACTCATGCCGGCTTGGCAAGAACCTTGTCTGTGATATCCCCAGAAACCTTGAATGAAAAAGGAGAAAAAAAATTTATTGAAATTTCAAGCACTCTCAGAACCAACAAATGAAAATTCATTTTTTTTTAAACTACAATCAGTACAACCCAGTACCGGCTTTTGATTATATTTGTTTGTAATTTTAATCAAATTAACGCTATTAACTCGACCATCAAAATGTTGACCTTCTTGTCACAATAATAAGAAATAAATAAAAAAAATTATCACAAATCTCCCCCTCAAATGAAATATTTGTTCGAAAATATTATTTACCATAAATCTTTCAGCTACAAAAGTGTATTAAGTAGTTTGAAGTCACTTCATCAAATAGTTATTCGGACAGAAAATGAGATTAGAATTTATTATATCCAATTTAAATGCATTATACGGAATCGAGTGAGTTATCAGATGAATTAATTTTTTTTAAGTTTTCCATTCATTCTTTTTCTCGTTTTTTTTTTTTTTTTTGTTGTTGAACGTACTACTGGGGCGTTCGGACAAAATAACCCCGGACGAAATAAATCCGGACATAATGTCCCCTGGACAAAATAACCCCGGACAAAATAACCCGGACAAAATAACTCCGGACAGAATAACTCCCAAATAAAAAAAACGATATAGTTACTCGAATATTTTCAATACACTCAATATATTCGAATATTCATGAGTACATGGTCGATATGTTCGAATATAGTCGAGTACATAGTGGATGTATTCGAATATATTCGAGTATCTTGTCGAATATATTTGATATATGCGAATATAGTCGATATATTCGAATATAATCGATCATGTTTGCTATATGCGAATATAGGCGATACATACATACTAGTATGTAGTCGATATATTCGAATATAGTCTAGTTCTTAGTCGATATATTCGAATATAGTGGAGTGGAGTACTTAGTTGACATATTCGAATATAGTCGTTTATATTTGATATATGCGAATATAGTCGGTATATTCGAATGTAATCGGGTATATAGTCGATATGTTCGATGATAGTCTAGTACGTAGTCGATATATTCGAATATAGTCTAGTTCTTAGTCGATATATTTGAATATAGTGGAGTGGAGTACTTAGTTGATATATTCGAACATAGTCGTTTATATTTGATATATGCGAATATAGTCGGTATATTCGAATGTAATCGGGTATATAGTCGATATGTTCGATGATAGTCTAGTATGTAGTCGATATATTCGAATATAGTCTAGTTCTTAGTCGATATATTTGAATATAGTGGAGTGGAGTACTTAGTTGATATATTCGAATATAGTCGTTTATATTTGATATATGCGAATATAGTCGGTATATTCGAATGAAATCGAGTATATAGTCGATATGTTCGATGATAGTCTAGTATGTAGTCGATATATTCGAGTATAGTCTAGTTCTTAGTCGACATATTCGACGATAGTCTAGTATATAGTCAACATATTCGAATATAGTCGAGTACATAGTTGTAGTCCATATATTCGATGATAGTAGACATATTCGAGTATAGAGTCAATATATTCAAATTAATAGTCGATATATTAGAATGTACTTGAGTATATAGTCGATATGTTCGAATATACTCAAGTATATAATTGATATAATTTAATAGATTATATGCTGCGCCGCAGGCCGTGGAAAATAAAAAAAAAATAAAAAAGCGGGGTCGAGGGGCGGCAGCCCCCGCAGAGGGGGGTGAAGGGGGGAGTATCCCCCCTTCAATGTCGTCATCATTTAGTCCAGGGGTTATTTTGTCCTGACCTGATCGGGGTTATTTTGACCGGGGTTATTTTGTCCGGGTTATTTTGTCCGGAGTTATTTTGTCCGGGGTTAATAAGTCCTAGAGCCCTTCAAGATTTTGTTAATTCAACGAATAAATTTGCTCCGATTTTAAATTACGAACATTTGATTGAATTACGAAGTTGAGTCAGTGCTACAGTATTGCTTTAGTATCTATCAATGACCAGGGCCGAACTGGCTGGAAAAGCCCTTTTTACAAACAGTAAAAAGTTCTTCATTGAAACAAAAATCAAAAAGCCCTTCGTGTGTCGCTCGAATGCCGTTTTGACATCCAGGTTCTGGAAATAGCTATCACCCCTAAAAGTTAAATATCTTGATATGCACTCTTTGACGTTCCTGTCGATGGCCCCGAAAAACTGTGTTTAGGGATGACTGGGTAAATGAGGGACAACTAGGTGAAGAGACGAGTGAATTATACTTCCGGGGTTTATTATTCGACTTTAGTTGAACGAACAATTTCTAGTCAAAAATCTAACAGTTTTTAGTCTTCTAATATAATCCATGGTCATCGATCCTTAAAGGATGTATAGTATACTGTAACATTGTATACTTTTGAAGCCAACAGTACTTCTTGAATCTGATCAAATTTACCAAAATCCCATCATGGTTAATTGCGTGCTCCATAAAGCGAATTAGGCTTTGCCAAGGACAAACCACCTGTAATACCTTATTTTGCAACTCTTCCTCAACCGCTCACTCGTAACTCCAACACAACCCTGTCTAACTTCTACGTAATTCTGGTTGCTCCCTTAATCCTCCTCCTCCTTTTGGATAATTTGCCTCTCGGAGTCTTGGAAACATGCATATCAGATGATTCACGAAGTACGTCTTAAAATCATAACAAAAAGAACCTACAAGGCACTGCATGATTCTACAAGTGTGAATGATTAAAGATGCTAATCGTCACGTTTCTTACAATAAGTCACAGTATTAATACTGATCGATTAATGCTATCGAATCTAATTTTTCCATAAAAATCAATTCCATTCAAATTCGTTTAAGCTACAGGCCCCTATCCATTATAAATATCCAAATCCCATTCAAATGCGTTGTCATCGTTGTAAGCACAATCAATTCAAAACCGCTCAGTTTAATACATGCAATTCACCCACTGAAATGGTAATTCGAAACGAACGTATTGATTGAAATAAACCGTACAGGCAGCGACCTATACAAATCTCTAAAAGCCCATAAACAAATGGCTTCAATATCTTATTCAAATTGCAGTTAAGCATCACTTTGTGTCATCTTTAACAACATAAAAAACAGTCTTTTCCACAGATTGAAACACATGTTTCTGAATATGGACAAAAGATGGGAAAAGAGGAAAAGAAAAAAAAAAACATCAACGAAACGTTCAATGATGCGCATAAATAAAACATAAAAATAAAAATGTTGTAAAATTCAAATTTTTCTCTCGTGCACATTTTTGTACGAATTGCATTCGAAAAAGTCGCACAGCCATAGAAACCCTTAGGTCGATACACAGGAAAACGATTGCATCGATACGATACCTAATGTCTCCCCGGCTGTCTTCATTCCGCATGGACATGATGATATTTTCCGAAAAATAAAATTTACAAACAATACACCAATAAATTAAGATGCAAGTTTTACTATGCTCGTTCACATATGGTCAGAGTTAAAAACATAAAATGAATGAAAGGAAAGAAAATATATTTTTACTCGTTTTTATCACCAGCATGCGTCCATAATGCGTGAGTTCTTTTATATTGTGTGTATAGTTATATATCGATATGCAGACCTAAAAATGGCATTGCATCGCCAGTTTTAATTTTTTATTTTTGTCTCTTCGTTTTTTTTTTATTATCTGAATGCAATATTTTTCGTGATGAAAAGCCCATAATATTCGTTTAGGTATTATTATGCTGATGCGCTTGTGGCTATTTTAAAATGCGCATAATAAAATGTTACATTAATAGTTCCCAAATACAAAAAAAATGAATTTTTTATAATCCAATTCGTTGAAGATGAATGCAAACGAAAAATTATGATATTTGGTTACCGACCAGTACAAGACGTTTATATACGAAACATTTTATAATGTGTGTTCTACATGTGTTTTCGATATAATAACGTTTCCGAAAAGATGCTGGGCCTCTATTGTTTTGGAAATGTTTTTTTTTTATGTCGCGGTGGGTTACCAGATATCAAATGGATTAATTCGAGCACGATGCACGAGTCATAAGTACTTATATTCAGATTCTGAATTTTGTTGGAGAATTAGCACGGTTCGACATTATATAAGTCCACTTCGTCTCTAATTTTGGTGAGACAATTTTAAACCCTTTATTTGTAAAATAGTTATTTTTGATACAAGTCCATAATTACATTTTACCGCATTTTGTATTGTCATTTCGCCAATTTCACATTTTTTGGCTAAAACAACCCCATTCCTTTCTTTGTAAATATTTGTCAAATGTGCATTGCGAAAATCCTTTTTTTTCTCAGCTCAGTGAAAGTAAATCTTTCGTTGGTTTTATTGTGAAGAACGTTGTATACAACTCGGGGAGACACATCTAGTGCCTAGAAAAGCATTTATCACTCGTTGCCATTACTAACTACTTGTCCAATCAAATGCGGACTTTACTGTGAGAGTTGACAATTTGCCTACCATTTTAACCTTCACGGCGTAGATCGTTATTCTAAGCAAAAAGTTGATCTACGGTATGTCCCCAAAATGGACAGATTTTTTAATAAAAATAATTTTGTCAGAATACTATCACCGCATTTTGTCATCCGCTCAAAACTTGACTAAAGCCGTGTGTGGCTGCGATACGAAAGAATTCGTTTGAACTGTCCTGTCCTTGAACTATATGTCTTGAAACAGTGTAAAATCGAAGATCAGGCGTCTCGTATGATTTTTAAAGGCGTCTGTAAATTTCGAGGTTTAGACTAATTTAGACTCATTTTGGAGGCATACGGTAAAACAATTTTTTGCTTACCGTCGTGCTTTGCGTCGATGAAAACAAAGCTTTGTCTAGATGCTATACCATAATTCAGTGGAAAAATTATTTACTTTTTTCCCGGTCTCTTCTTTAAAATAAATAGAGCAGGGACAAAAATAAACATTTTGTTCCCTGAGCTGTCAATTCAATTTGATTTGTCTAAATTAGTTTTTCATGTTACAGCAAGTGCAAATGTATTGACATATTAAATCTATAAATCTGTTAGTTCCTTCGTTCAAAAAGTCACCTATTGTTTGAAACAAAATCTTCTACTTCATTCATTTTAACATACTTTTCTCTCTACATATAAGACCACATTACGAGGGGATCATTGCTTATTTTTGTCATTGCTGTCGATAACAGATAATAATCCGTTTTAACCCAATTCTTTTCTCTGAAGATTCTTGGTAAATTGTATTCATTCAACCGGGAGTCATTCATTAAGGTTTGCCTGGTATATGGTCCTAATTGTAAGTGTTCCTCTTAAACACTGTAACGAAAATGCAAAAAAAGAAAAACGGTAAGTAACCGCTCACGCTTCCTCTAATTACTGTACACCATCCTTGAATCGTAAAACTTTCCAACAAGGATCATTAACGATTTCCTGCAGTTTATATGACATATGCCCAAAATAATCAAGAAAAAATTCTCTAAGGAAATGACGGCCACATTTCAAAAATTATGCTGATGCATTAGACGCCAGACCATATAAAACGGAAGCGAACATAATTAAAACGTGTCACTCTTATGATTGTGCGTTGTCATATTTCTATTTAAATCAAAATTCATCGCTGCCGTTTGACAATGTAAACTGAGCGACCGATTGTTAACTTCCCGACCTAAATTAGCAATAAAATCGTAAAAGAAACAACTTAACTACACGATTCGTATAATACGACTGTATGTGTGCGTGAACCGTTAAACTGACTATTTTATATGAAATCATATTTAAGTTGCCATTTAATATCAATATATTTTGTCTCTACCACTACACACCATACAATCAGAAGGCAGAATTTACATTGAATCACCATATGGCCACCTTCAAGTCTCAATCTTGAATTAACTTTATTATTCGGAAAAAAAATGTTGTGTGTGGGTTATTTTTGGTATCGTAACCACTATAAATGTATTGTGCATAAATTAATAATTTAAATAGACCGATTATTGGCATTAGATCATTCAGTGCTTCAGTACCACGATGACGAAACTATTTTCTGTTCAATTTTAAACTCTGTCTCTTGTGTGGATGGATAATATACTCACTTGTTCTACACGGAGAATATTGAGTAACATCTTGGAAATTGTTCTTCACCAAAAAGCATGTTCCAACTGGTTCCACTCTTTCGACTTTTCTTGGGTTCATCGTGTGGAAAACGTATCGTGGAGCACAAGCCTGAAAATTGAAAAAAGAAAAATTGGGACTTTAGTTGAAGCATCGTGCAAGGTTGAAAACATTGAACAAATTCACTAAAATGTCGACTGAAACCAGAGACTATTTTTGGGAAAACATTTCCGCACATTTTCCTACATTTTATCCAAATTATCCCAAAAGGACTTTATGAGAAAATTAAGGAAAATGTGGGAAAACTCAGGAAAATATGGGTAAAAAAATCCCAAAAAGAGTCGATGACTGACCACTGAACATACGGTTAAGTGGTACGAAGATAAAAATTACTAAATTGGGCATCACATTGGGTCAATTGAGGTCACAACATACACTGTATTGGAAACAATATTATTCACTGGTGTGGCGATATTAATGCATATTGTAAGACCATACTGTCAAATTACATCTATAAAGCTGACAAAGTGTATGAATTATATATAGTTAACCATACGGATGTGGGTATCAACGATGTCATTTACGATTATTTTTCAAGATGCGTTACTCTATAATAATCTCCGATAATAAATTCACTTTTGACCTGATGTGTTTGTAAAATATTCCAGTTTTGTTTGTCAGCTAGTCAATCGAAGTGTTTAAAATGCATTTTCATTTTGATGATTTAAGAGAAAATTTCAAGCACAATTTGAATTGATTATTTTTTGATTAATTTCGAATTATTGTGGGTTTGCGTTGAGAGATTCCCAGTCCGAATGAAGGAATTTTTGAGGATGGATAATAAGCTTTCAATGATTTGTTTATCTCAATTCATAAGGATTTACGATGATCGGTGCAAGTTTCTTAACCTGTCACATACGGCTATTCATCTGTTATCGATAACGACGACGACGACGACGTTGCTTTATATGGTTTAAAAAAATGAAGTACAAGATTTGAAGTCATCCGATTAAAAATACTTTGATCGATGGAAGTAATAGACTGGTCATATGCTTGCCGCATGTAACAGGTTAAAGGTCAGAAATCTTGCAAGTGTTCTCCAAACGATTTTAGTGTTTTCTCTTGCAAATCGACATAAAATCGGTCCCCAATTTTTCGATTACCCCTTGTTTAGTACCGAAACATGATAAATGTTCTACAAAAAAATCCAAAATTTTCTCCTAGCATTGCTAAACTGCTGCGTATGACTTCTGACCCATGAAAAGGTGATGACGATATAGATAAAGAAATTTCATGCTGAATAATAAAATTCGCATTTTATAGATGCGTGCGCATGATGTTCGTTGGAAGCAGTATAAAAAAAAATTCTCAAATTAAAAGAGACCAAAACTCACAAGTCAACCTTAGAATTTAAATTTTTACTTGGAAATATCAGAATTGTTTTGTTTGTTTTAAATTGGTTTCGTTGGATAAGTCTAACCTGACGCAAAAAGTTTGTACATGTGTCAGTCATGTGTTTTTCGATGACATGGCCTCCGAACCGAATGGCGAATTGATGTTTGCCAAATTCGACTCAAAATATGATTCTAAGTAAAAAATTGTTCCATGTTGAGGCATACAGCCTCACACACAGTTTAAGCACACAGTTTATTTAAAAAAAAATTGCTCACAAAGTATGACTCTACGATCCGTTCAGCGATCAATATTTAAGTTTTTTTGAGTTGCCCTGTAGCAAGGGCTACATAATTATCGACATTTTTTATAAAAAATATTTCTCTTTTAAAATCAAGTTTAATCCAACAATATGGGTCTGCTAAAACTTCTATCCCCCATTGTTATACAAATTTTTAGACCCGTACGAAGTACTGGGGTCTTATAGGTTTACGCATACGTTTGTAACACGTCGAATTGGACTCCCTGAGTAAGGGGAAACCTATTGTGGTTGTCTAGAGATGCCAAATCCGCGAAAAAAAAAATGTCCATCTGTCTGTCCGTCCGTCCGTCTGTCTGTCTGCACGATAACTTGAGTAAAACGCATCCGATTTTGAAAATTCTTTTTTTCCCCGTTTGGTAATGTCAAAAGACAGGCTAAGTTCGAAGATGAGTGATTTTGGATCGACCCCTCCTGAGCTGGGGCCCAATAAGTGCTTTACGGTTTTTCGAAGATATCTCCGGACATATAAACGCTATACTCGTAAATGATACATCGAATGAAAGATATTTACAATACCGATCGACAAAAAAAAAGTTTATGGAAATCGGATGACCGACTTGTGAGTTAGACCCCTTGGTGTGAAACAGGCACAGGGCGGCAAGCAGTTTTTGAACATATTTCGTTCGTTTTAGCTTTATTAGATAGGTATTGACCGTACCAATCAGGGAAAAAAAAGTTTATGAAATTATGTTCTCCGGAGCGTGAGCTAGGTCTCTTGGAGTGAGCTCTTATCTGGCTACTCGGAAGTACAGTGAACGTGGTGTATTTTGACAATATCTCGAGTAAATTTTGACCGAATTTCATGAATTTTTTTTTGTTTGAAAGGTATTAACGAATGTAAAGCGTCGGTACTATTTCCGGTCTCCTAACAAAATGGCTGCCGGCGGCCATATTGGATTTTAGTAAAACAATATAAAGTGGGAAAAATGATGCTTAGAGAGTTTCTGTTAACATGGAAATAATGTGTTAAGTGTGAGGGGTTTCAGGGATTCCATATATGGACATCTATATATACCTATATACAGCTATATTGAGCTATATACAGGCATATAGAGCTATATAATAGCATATTCCTCTGTGAAATGTTTATTTACAGTGAAATATAGGTAAATATAGCGGTATATAGCTGTTTAAATAGGAATTTATGAAATTTGATTTCGTACGGGGCTGTCTATATTGCCTCCGGCAATTTAATTGTATATGATAACAAGGCAAAGAGTGGATAATGTAAGTGATTTAAAAGGAAGAATAGTTTTTCAGCAGAGAAGAAAATGAAGTAAGAGAAATGAAGAGTTTCACATTAAAGGCTTTTGATACGAATAGGTGTTTCGTACGGGTCGGCGTTAGCTATGTTTTATGTCGATATTCCAGTGAGTTTCGGAGTGCTCAAGTTTTAGCCCTCAAAATTGTTTAGTTGGTGGTCTCAAACACAATCAGACAATAGTACCATCTAAGAACTCAACAGCTATACTCAATTTCGTGACCTAAACAAAAAGATGTTTAAAACGTGTTGTATTTTTACCCAACAAACCAACCGAACACACAACACATCAACTCTCAATAAATTCTTCGCGGTGTTGTTCCTATTTTTGTTTCTGGCAAATCATAGCAAAAATTTTCCGCACCTTAAATCGATTCAATTGAATGAGTATCAACTTATTGTTTAATAAATATCAAGAACTAATAAAGATTTCAGTCGATAACATCAAAGTTTATGAAACACAAAGTGGATGCGCAGTTGACTCTGCCAACAATCAATTACCCAACGTAGACATTTTATTTTATGTGAACATGTTTTACCGCCTGTTCGACGAACCAATTTGCTTATTACTTTTTCTCGTTATGATGAGTGAACAACTGAATTGAGGTTTATGTTTTTATCGCGACCTTTTCAACGGAAAACTTACAGTATCGTGAAGGTAGATACTAAAAATCGTTGTACATTGATGCAAGGGAAATACATTTTTTTTGTATTGAGGTGTGCCTTTTAGTATGATGAATGATGAAAATCCTATATCAATGTCAAGGTCAAAATGCTTTGTTTTATCGAAACGATTGGCTTAGGTCAATATTTTATTTAACAAGAAATTTTTATTGTTTCCCTTTTTTTTCGGTCAACAAATTTCTTATTCGGACTACATCTTCTCCTATAAAATATTCTACGCATTCGAAAAATACAAAACCGTTTTAAATTTTGTCACACGGTCAAAATAGCTACTACAAAATGAAACAATAAAATTTAAAAACAAAACGAAGACGAAGAAAAAAAAAACCTTTAATCGCATGCCATGGCGGCGACCATCAATTTGTCAAAAAGATTGAATTATAAGATATCTTTTCAGTATGTTTCCAGCCAAAGAAACCACTATAAAATACATTCCAATTCGAAATGCACATACTCGACGAATTATGCAGTTTTACAAACAAAAGCAATTTTTTTGTACTTTTTTCCCTCCCGTTTTTTTATTTTTTATTTGTTTATATACGCGATTGACCTCTGCTGTTATCGAGAACCAGTGACGGAATGAAATATTTGGCGTTTATAAAGAATGAAGAGTTCAAAATAGTATGGAATAGATCGGATTAAATGAGAGTGTTTCAAACATGTTCTCGAATAGCTATTTTTCGCTGCAAAAG
The DNA here is from genome assembly GCF_014529535.1 of Bradysia coprophila. NCBI lineage: Eukaryota > Metazoa > Arthropoda > Insecta > Diptera > Sciaridae > Bradysia > Bradysia coprophila. Next base: position 10,814,309 of record NW_023503493.1, on the reverse strand, counting down.
GTTGCGATTTCCTATCAGGGACATTTTTTGAAAAAATAATTTTCCGTTTTCTTCCACATTTTCTTGACTTATCCCATATAGCAAAGGGCAATCAAATTTCAGTCTAAGTTTACTTCAACTGATTCACTCATACAAACAAAACTGACTATACGGATTTAACTGTCTACGCATGTGTGTGTTTGTAAATTGAAAAATATGGGAAAGTATTTTCCCAAAAATAGTCCCTGCATTCTATTGTTGTCGCTGTACGGAAAAGATGAACGGAAATTCGATTCGAAGTTGAAACAGTAGACTCAAAGTCAAAAGTGCGTGGTCCAAATTCCATATGGATAATATTACGAAGCTTTGAATGACCGGTGGCTATACCTCTTTCGAAACTTATCTTTCAGAATCGATGTTCAATATGTTGAGTTTGAGGATATTGGTAGAAAAGAAAAGCAAAGATTCAGTATCATCATCATCATCTTATTTTAAAAAGGGACTAGTCTTTTTTTGAGCCGAGCTAAAGGTGACTGCATTGAACGAGATATATATTAACCAACCTTTTGCAGGACGCTGTTATTGAATACAATGAGGAAAATAAACGACGAGCTCTGTATAGTGTGCTCTTCAAAACGAATGTTGAAGATAGTGAAGTAAAAGATTCTCTATCAAATTCTCAAAATAAATACTTAGATGTTGAATTTTTGATTAGCTTATACACTGAGGAAGTTTAAGCCTATAAATTAAGAAGATCAACCTAATCCCAACCCAGTAATAAGATGAATTTATGAATAAGTAGATTCTCTCAGTTTCATTGTTCTGTTCAAAACCTACATCGTCTACGTCCTTGTCAATATGTTTATAACATACATAAATTTCAAGAAAATCGCAATATTGTTCCTTAAATGGTGAATTGCATTAATTTTTCAACATGAAGTTGAGAAGGCAAGCAAAAGAAAGAAAAAAAATCACCAATCGGTTAAGACATTATCTTCTCTGCATACAAAGGACATGTCGAAAGAAATATGTTTTTGAGTTTTACAAACGAAAAATTGAACAGCTCTGCACATGGCATACATGTTTTGCCTATCCGCATGCATCGGAATATAAGAGGCTCATACATAAAACATTAATGGACCCGACTATATTTTTGTGTTATGTTTTCGAGAGTAAGTATAGTGAAAATAGTTTCCATCGAAGTACAAAAACATGTTCTGCACATTCCCTCCATAAATTTGTATACGACCTTTACCGCTGAGTTTGCAAACGATTGAATTATGTTATATTATCTTCTGGGTTGAGAGGTCAATTTAGCCAGTCCAATGTAGCTAAATTACCTTTTCGAAATTGAAATGAACAGAAAACGGCGAACCGCTCGTATCTTTACAGTACGTTTAAATATTTCCGTTACGTCAACAAGCTTTTAATTAAAAGTAAATCGTTAACAACAAAAGCGCAAACGACCATCAAAGACAGGGTTAAACGAACAGTAGAGAACAAATTGGAAATTAGCTCTTCATGTAAATTAAATATTACAGCGCCTTGTGTACCACATTGACCTCCTCTCTCAGATTTCTTCAATTTCTTTACAATTTATCACAACTAATCGTGGTAGATAACAAATGACTAGCCGTTTCTATAAGATTAATGTAATTTAGTATTTCTTGTTTTAAAGCTGACTAAATATGTGAGTAGACTGCATCGATAACATATGTAAAAAATATAAATAGACCTCGTCATCCCACAAAAAATATGAAATGACAACAAATCTATTGCTTGTTGTCATTTCATTCTCATTTCATTCTCTTTGTAAAAATGTGTTGAAATGAGTTTGAAATGCATTCTGAATGCCTACTTTATGAAATCAGTTCAGAATGCATTTCGAATGTATTCATTTGTATCAAGTTCTATTACTTGGTTAGCATTCTAAAGCTTTAATTGTTCCACATGTTGTCAGCAAAAGAAGCGTAAAGAGGAGAGTCGTTTCACTCACACTTACGTGTGGAATTGAATAAACGTAAAGAAGAGCGTTATTTCTATGTTGTGGAATACGTGTGGAACAAATAAAACCGAAGAAAGAAACGAGACCTTACAAAAATTAAAATTTATAGCAATCATGAAATATCCACGTTTCATCTGTTATCGACAGCGACAGACGAATATAAGCGATTAGCTTTGGCTCACACGTTCTTATATAGCAAAGTTTAAGTTAAAACTCATGAAGTAAAAGAAATGGCATTTGTTGAAAATATTTACATCAAGCGAAGTAATAGATTCGGTAGTCACAGCAGTTTGGTAGTCCACAATCGGCTATTCATCTGTTATCGACAACGACGAGAAAAATAATGGCATACTCTGGGTAATATGATCATTTAAATAGAAAAATGCATGTTAAGAAAATTGAAGTACAAGATTTGAAATCAACAGATTAAAATTACTTTGATCAATGGAAGTAATAGACCAGATAGTAATACTGATCATATGCAGAATATTCTTTGGGTACATATTAGTAAGATATTTTGATTCAATTTTTTCTAAAGGTCTTAGGTCAGAGAGTAAGTTATCGTTGCTGTTGCATGTAAAAATAAATGCTGTTGTGCGTTGTTAAAGTATAATTTGGAACTAAAAAAATTTGTCGCAACATAGAATTTGCCACTATTTCCTGTTTGACTGAACCTACGTTCTAAAAACCCAGGTTCTGACCTCTCTTAGTTGATCCCGAACCTAGAAAATAGAAGAGTGTACTGGAAATTTACCTGCCTTCGTGGGTGTCTTATCCTGTTCTTAGAGAACCTGTGATCATATTTTTACATTTTGTTTTGTTGTGATGTGTCATAAAGTCATCATTTGAATTATATCTTATAGCAGTAATCCTTGAAACGCCTTTAGGCAAGGAATTATTAAGAAATAAATACTTCCCGACGTCATCAATAGCGAAAGAACATCTCTGGTGTTTTATATGTACAATCAGTAAATGAATATCTTGTGTAGAATAACAACAGGTGTTTATCCACCATGTGGTTGTATGAGTAGTTTTTTTTACGCATTAACAATAATAGTAAGAATGTGAACAAATCTAAAGAGCTCTCATGTGACTGTGCACCAGCTGGTGTATCGACAGCTGTTGCTAATTCTGCACACGAAATTCATTTACTGATTGTCGAAAAGACTTTTCTCCATAATTTCTTTTTCTGCAAATATCTTACGCAATTCAGAATTATCTACACATTCCCATTACAATACATCAACGGTTTTGATGTTTTATTTATTAGTATATACAACCAACCGAAGTAGCTGTTTAAATTTTATGTAAAGTATCCAATTTCATTCGATCACCAACTATACCCAACACACCCATCTCCTCGAAATGATCGTAATCTTGATGATAATTATAAGAGATTTATTAATTTGTTTCATTGCAATCACATCTCACACAGGTGTAAACTCGTTTATTTTCGAATTGAATATAAAACGAAACGGTACTGTTGCATCAACCAGTTCGTCATCACCAACATACAAAAATATCGTTGATATAAATGTACGCTATTATGTATCGTTTGCGCGTTTTTGGGTAGATTCTTAGAAATGTTGTTTTTACACGACTGTGGTTGTTGTATGGGATGAAAGAAGAGATTCTTGAAATTATTTATACCTTAAGCCTAAGTAATACTACAGTTCTTGTTGGTGCATCTTTGATCAATTCTTTTTTTTTTCATTTTGTTACACTGTATTAAAATCTCGTCGTGTCCAAAAATGGACTTACTGGATGGGTCTCTATTTGGACGAACCGGAACATTACACACACAGGCATTTCTTTCCACATCGACTCAATCAAGGTCGTTGATTCTCTCCGACTGGCAATGAATAAATCGTGTCTACACATCATTCGAACAGATAACATTTTTCGCACAAATCATAAAGAAATCATAAAATGATGAAGCACAAAATTTCGGAATAAAATCAAAACGAAAGCATTCGAAACATCTAACCCTAACAAGTTATTATAAACGAACGCATTTTTACTTTTCGTTTGGTTTTATGTACACCGCAAACCAGCCGAGACCATCATCATCACCCATGTTGTGCCCTACAACATAAGCTACAAAAATATTATTATGGTTGCGTGTTTCGCGTTCGTTCGCAAACGATATCATAAAAGTTAATTGAATGATTGCCGTTTTTATTTGCCTTTTGTATAATATATTGATGGGTTATACAAATGTGATGCTTATGGTTTCAGTGGTCAATTGATTTAACCTTGTTTGTTGTTGATGTTTGTAATTTTAAACGAAATGCTATCTGTTATGAAAATATCCTGGGCGTTGAAAGGTTTATTCATAATTTATTTTAAGCCAATGTTAAGCCCGGCAATCATTTCTCTCCACATTAAACGGGATCCATTCACATATTATATTCGATTGAAATCGATCGTTAAATCTTATTTATACCCGCTGTAGTCAACAACCAACCCATCTTAAAAATGTATATGCGAATCCATTATATAACTTTAACACAAAACTAGGTCGCAGCTCTGATAATGTGTCAATAAAGGCAAAAAAAAAACGATAATTGAAATGGAATTCCAATTTTAGAACACTAAACGCGGAACACTAACTTTAATCGAGAACTAACTAGGTTAAGTTGTGATCGTTCAGATACCGTGTACCAAAAATACGACTGCTAATTTCTATTAGAAATTGCTTGAGCCAGCAGTTGATTGGGTACATAAAAAAAATAAAATGAGCAAAACTCTGGTGAATGTTTTAGTGTCTATATTTCGTACGTGTTTGGAAAGTACTAGCCTGTTGCAGACGGAAAGCATAGGACCAGTCTTATTATCCGGTCTATTACTTCCATCTATCAAAGTATTTTCAATCGGATGATTTCAAATCTTGTACTTCAATTGTTTTAAGATACATTTTACTATATAACGAACCATATTACCCATAACTTGTCATTATTTTTGTCGTCGTTATCGATAACAGTTGAATAGCCGTATGTACTCGTTTGTACGTGTAAACAAACAAACTTGCAGAAGCCAGACAGGACAGCCACGCCAGATTTAGTAACCGCGAGCATGTAGCACTTTAACCGTTACATTCATAATTTGTTATCGACAATAACGGTCTGTTGTAAATTGAAGTGTATGTGTAACTAGTGAAGTAATAGATCTGGTACTAAAGACTTGTCAATAAAATTATGAAATTTTTGAATTTTTTGTCGCGCACGTATGACGACCAGTTTACTAGGATAAAAACCAAAAAAACCATTCAATATCAAGACTGTCAAATTTGTGGATCTAGAAATTATGTAGAATCTGTTGAAAAGGAAAAAGTGATACTTCAGTAATTTTGTTAAGTGTACACTCTAAACAAAGAAGTAAGAGATTTATTGACAATTGTGTGATATACACTGTTCTTGAGTGAAATGTTTAAAAAAAAACTTTGATTCACATCTTACAGTTGACGCCAGCAAAATTCAGACATGAATTTGCTTCAGCTGTTTCTCAGCTGCTTTATACAAACAAAATTTGCTTATACAAGTGGTAGTGGTAAAACCGTATAACGACATACAAGCTTTTTTTGTATGAGTGGACCAGCTGAATAACAGCTGAAGCAAATTCATGTCTAAATTTCACTGGCGTCAACTGTAAATCTTTTCTTTTATGCTCGTTTAATCCCCACCGAACGTTATCTTCGACTTTCTTTTGGTAACTCTAATGTTCTAACTCAAGCATACGATTGTTGTGTACGAAGTTTTATATATATTTCTGTTTCGACACAAACAAGATGATCTGCCAAGAAATTTCTTTCAATGAATTTTACTACTGCCAACCAATGCGTTTGTTTAAACCGACCTCGACCTCGTTATCTTGAAAAAAGTTGAAAAAAATCCTTTGATAAGAAAACTTGTTTTCCCGCTAATTTTCCCATAAAGGTCTCGGGATCGACCATCAACCCCCATAAATATGAGCACATAACTGTACGCATCAAAATAAGTGAATTGAATGCATAAATTCTTTGAGTTTCTCGAATAAAACGAAAACCGTGATGATAATGAAAACAATCGCATTATTCTTTATATTCATTATCGTTGAATGCAATTTGTTTCGTTTTGAAATTTATGCGATGCACACAGTCAGACAATAAAAATGATACGATCTTCTATACCGGAGACATTACGGGTTTGAATTGAAGCCAGTCAGTGCGCGACTGACCGTCGAGATATTTAATTTCTTTTGATAGACTGCGTTTGTATACAATTCACCTGTTTCGGAATTTTAATTCAGTTGGCGAGTAGTGATTTTGCTCACACATGATAATGAAGTGGTCTTGTTGGATTGGTTATGAATTCTCGTAATGAAAGAATTTTTAAATGAGCAGACGACATCAATTTAAGTTTGATGAAACGATAGGGGCTGATTAACTTGTCGTGTTCGTGGCCTAATTAGTGATTTTCTTGGATTGCAATGAGCATTGCTCTGACTATAGTCAAGCCGCACTTGAGTGATATATAAACTTAACCTTTGATTACGACCTATTTTTTCGAAATAAAAATTCTTAAACGTTTTATCACACGAATCTACTGTTTGCTTGTTTGGTTAGCTGAAACGGAAAAACTGATACTTTGCATTTGCTACAAAAATTTACACATTCAGAATGCGTTTTCAATCATACAAAAAATCCAATCAGCCCACACAGCAAAAAAACTGAAAAAAATTCAAATTGTTCCCACACAACGCTGATGTGTTTAATTAGGTAAACTTAAGCTGCTAAGTGGCGTGCATATTGGAAAAATGATGAAATTTAATTCTTTTAGCATCGAAACCACAAAGTACAATTTTTAATTAAAAACGAAAATTACATGTTTGCTCATGCCGTATACCTATTACACATCGAACAGTATGTCTCCTGTGTATACATCATACACAGAGAAAAAGCGGGAGTCACTGTGGAATTAGTTTGGTTTCAGACTTTTTGTGGACACTGTAGAAACTTTTGTTTGTAGGAATATTTGTGGTAAAAGGTAAAAGAGTGAGGGATGAGATGACGAAAAATTACGAATTGGCTCCCCAGTGTTCGTAAAACTGCATCAAATCTACAAAATGTGACATACAAAAACCTTCTCCCTCTAAAAAGCTACTTCTGCCTACCTTCAATTCTGACACTAAGCGAAGCAATTGTTGCCGAACAAAAAGTCAATCCCTAAACAAATTCCAATCAAACCTCGTATTCCCCTCTGTGTAACGCCCGAGTCTATACCATGGTAATATAATCAGAAAAATATAATCAATGAGACTGCAATCACTCTATTCTTTTATAGCAGCTCCTCAATCAACGTATCATGCGGTAGGTATATAATGTTAGACATTGTAACGTTGTAAACAAAAGCATTGCATTAAAATGACCCAATTCGTATTAAATGTCATTTAAGAAATCATTTTCCTCGACATTAAAAAAGTGTAGAAGAAATTTATCGCTTGAGACCGCATCAAGACTATATGCCTCGGCTATAATGACTATACACATAAAAACAACACACAATATGCAATATTATAGACTGGGGGAAACGAAAATTTTTATGGGTTTGTTTGCATTTCGTTTCGTTTAAACATGTTTGAACAACACGGATTCGGTAATTCGATAAATGGTTTTGTACATTTAAGCCGTATCAATAACACAAAAAAATAATGCGGTTACCCTCCAGCAAACATTGCCAGATTTAACCATGAAAACGGTTAATTTTACTTACCACTATAGGTCCGCCGATGCCAGCACTGGATACAGTCGCACCAAACCATTGACCTGATTTCGTATCAATCTGTTCGCCCTTATCGTTGTACTGATTACCTTTATTGGAATGAAAGAAGAAGAAAATTTTTAAAATTGCCTAAAAAAGTCCGATGTCTTCAGACTTAGTGGTGTACTACAAGATAAAGAATTAAACCATAAAAAAGATAACAGTGAGGATGTGAGAACTGATGGAGTAAGCACACGCACGATTTTTTAATTAACCTGATTAGCCGGTGATTGGCCAGTGATTAATCAAAGTGCTTACCCCCTCGGTGAGAACTACACTAAAAAGCGTGGTTTGCTAGGTCACTATGTGTAAAAGTCAAATCCGATTGGAGATTCGTTGAAAAAATTCACTTTGACTATTGATACAATTTTAATGCAACCGAAATAGAGCCGATAAAGTTTATTGGCACTATCAAACTTACACCTTCGCGAGCTTTTCGCGATAGAAAATAGAATTTTCCATAGCACTTACTCACTTACTTACTCACATTAATGAAATAGGTTCCAATCATCTGGCCGACCGAAACGTGATAGCTATTCATCACATCAGACGTCATTAAAATATCGAAGCCGTTTCCGATCGATTCTTTTTTTTTGAAAAATCTTTACTACATAACACTACTAGTTGGTGATATAGTTTTAAAAAAAAAAGTAGAATTGACGTGACGTGACTTGTGTGCTACATTAAATTTTAAAATGAAAATGCACATTATGCTAGAGGTCTTACTTCTGCTCCGAAAATTGTGTCACATGAATAGGAACATTGAAATTTAGACTTTCAGCTGTTTTTCAGCTGATCCACTCATACAAACAAAACTGATCACACATCTTTATACGATCGTACGATTACCATGCGCGAAAGTGTAACTATTTCACATTTATCAACAACCCACAGGTGAGTTCATTTTGGAGATGTGACAATATTTTCTAAAGTAGTTTGAACCTCAACTAACAATAAGTGTGAAAATTTAAGTGAATGATTTTCTCTACAAATCATTGACAATTGATTTACTAATCCTTATAAATATATAGTACCAACCATTCAATTGAATAATGCATGGATTTAGTCCTAGATTTGATAGAGATTATTTAACTTAAAATTCTGTTCAAGTTGTTCACTATAAAAAATGAATGAATGAAGACAATGAACATGATCATGATTATGGTATTTTTAGCTGGGAAAACTGTGATGTATTTCAACTACTGGTTTTTTACTTCAGATATTTTGGATTTTCGTGAGTCGTCCAAGAAAAATACTTGTATCCGAAAATCGTACCAAAGTATGAACAAACCTCGACATAATTTTCAAAGATTTTTTTTTTTTCAAAGTTATAATCGAGATTATAACGATCATATTCAGATTTTGACCGCCTATTGTTATTTGCGATACTAGTCTTTATGTAGGAATGTCGATTTCGGACGAGCCCCCATGTAGGAATGATTAGATAAATGGAAACTCAAATCGTTCCCGGTTTCGATAAAAATAATTTATTCAGATTTCAGTTTTGCTTCTTATCACTTCAACGTATCATTGTTACTCGATACAATGCAATTGTTAATCGTCTGACCGAAATAATTCCCACATTTGCTACTCGCTTAACGGTGATTAGTTCAGGTTACTAAAGTCTTTGCTTCAGCGTAATTTCTAGTAGCACCGTAGCTAGTATCTTAAGCTGGGCGTTCTGAAATCGTTTTTCAATAGCAAAATGTAAAATATTACTGGCTTCAAGGGTTGCACCCTAAGGTGTATTAGAGTTCCCTAGCCAGGTCATCGCTTATTCCGTAGATAGATTGATTAGAGTTTTGGAAGGTCAAAAATTAAGCTGTTGTTATCAATACAAACATCCTGCTCTTCCATGATCATGATCGAATGGACCAGAAAGATCACAGTCCCATTCATAATAAAAACACATCTCAATAACTTATGAACTCAAACCATCTACTACAAATGAGTCGGATAAACAATATAAGCGCGGAACGATGTTCACACGTTAACTAAAATCCACAATTTTGTTAAATTTAAAACCGGTTTCTTCATTGATCACACATTTATGATCTATTCCGGTGTGTATCGCATTATATATCGGTTCTTCTTCTCGCAACTTATCTCCATGCAACCTTGAAATTCGATTCTAATTTTCTTTTGAATGATAATTGAAATTTCATTCATTTTTATCGATTTGATCATGGATGAAGTGCATCATTAATGCAGAAATTGAAAAAAAATTAATTTGTCAGAAATGTTTTGCGCAGAGGTTTTTCTCCGTTTCACTTTATTTATTTACGAATGATTTCTTAACGTCAGCCTGTACAGCAATCTTGAATCAATTTTATTTGGACAAAATAACTTCTATCGTTGCTGTACAAACAATAATATTAAAATCGTACAAACAGCAAACTTACTTTGAAGAATCCATTGGTTATATGGCTTTCGTATTATAGTGTTTGAATTCCATATTACTAATCGTGAACGATCATCCGAACGTATATTACGTGGTTATATATTCAGTTAGCTTCATCATCATCATTAAATATTTCATGTTTTCGCTTTCATCCCACACAGTTTCATTGATAAATAAAATGAGCAATTTGTGAATATCACTCTGTTTAGGCGATCAAGTTTTGTATTTTATTTATAAATTGTCGTTTCTGTGACTGTGAGGCTCTCATAGTAATTCTTTCGAATTGAATTGCCCCACAAACAAGACCAGATCTTACTTCAAATTTTATCAATGGTGATTTGTATTAGTATACTGGCTCTGTTCTGCAACAATAATAATAACAATTCCAGATAGGAAGGTCAATATTTTGTAGTTAGAACGTTTCCTAGTTTTCCGATTGTGATTAAGTTTACTGAAGAAATCTGCTACCCAACTACGTGAAAGGTGTGCACTGTAAGTATATGAGGCGTTGTAGGTAAAACCAACTAAAATGTCATTAAATGTGACCAATTACCAAGTCGTTAAGTACATGGAACTGAGGTCGGTTTGTTATTCATATTTTCTCATTCCTGCAAATTGGAGGACTTTTAGTGAAAATATGGAATAAGTTATCTGTAGGGTGGGACTGGCTGCCTAAAGCCGGATTTTTAAAAGCCCCTATGCAAACTTTGCATTGCAAAGCTGTTTGAAACGGCTGATGAACTTTTATTTATTGAACCAGAACGACAATTGTTCTAGTTCAAACTTTCTTGGTGGTATCACATCAATTCGAATATTACTGACGCGCCACGAATATTGTTTCTCAATTCTTAAAAATGAAGCCACATATTATTCTCAGACAGGGCTTATTGATCGAAAGTTTTTTCCTATTTTGTGAATTCTTGAATTTCTAAACATTCTTAAAATGAAAGCAAAATAAAATGATCGAGTCTGGTTTTTGACAATTGAATTTCGATTGTCAAAAACCAGAATCGATCATTTTATTTTGCTTTCATTTTATGTTTGAGAATATTTGGGATTTTTTAGGAATTTTTCACGAATTTTTTAAGAAATTTTGGAGTACAAATTCCCTAAAATTTTCAGATTCAAAGGTTTTCAAAATTTTTTAAGAATTTTCAAGAATTAGAATTCCGAATAATAAGCCCTGGCCTTAGGTCATTTCCTAAACAATGGTCTGCCCAACATCTGTTTGTTTATTTGAAAACGATTCAAACGTCTCAACACAATAATTTTATTCATGAAACGTGCGACAATAACAAAAGAAAAATTATTAATATTTTACTCTCCAGCTCACTTGGAGCACACACATAAGCGCCTTTTGTCTTTCGGCACCATTTAAATCACTTTTTCATTTTATGATATATGGTTATGGTTGATGGTTCATTATTTCGTTCTTTTTTTTGAATAATAATAAAACATCATCCGGTGTTCAGCATGAAATATATATTGGATTAGTTGCATGTACAACTTATGACTTTGTTTCGAGCTTCATGTTATAATTTATATGTATGCACTGCTGCAGTTATAATAGCGTAACATCCCACCTTCTAGGTGCCTACCGTTTAATGTTTTTCTCCGATTGCCTGACATTGTCTATGAACTTATTTAAGTTGGCATTTTTTGTGCAGGGACTATTTTCCGGAATTTAAATTCTTAAATTCTTAAAAAATCTGAATTTTTTCAAAAATTCTAAAAGTCAAGAATAATTTTTAAGAATGTTGAGAATTACAAGAATTGAATTCCTAAAATTCTTAATAATTTTCCTAAATTCTTAAAATTTTAAGAATTTAATTTATAAAATTATTAAAAGTATTTTTTTTAAAAATCCGAAAAATAGGCCGTTTTTGTGACGCACATTTTTTACACGACTGAACCTAAGCGATGCGATTTACTTAAAAGGAAAGAAATTAGTTGAGCCAATAAAAAACGATTCAAATGTAAATGGACTTTAAATGAAGAGATTGGTATCACAAATTGCACCGCGATGAAACGCAAAAGATAACATAGAAATGACTTCGATTTATCTTAAATTAATAAAAACAGATGTCTTCACTACAGCCACTTTTTATATGGTGCTACCCAAAAAACATTTTTATTTCTGTGTCAATCGTAATTTTTTTTATTAAAATTGATCAGCATATGGAAATATTGGATGTGTTGAAACGAAAATGAGTCCAATGAAGAATAAAAATTAACTTATTTAACAACACTTTAAGTGGTTTGAAGATGCATTTAATTGATCGTGTTATGTAAATGTATTTAAAACAATATTATGCTGCTATTCGTCTGGCTTATTATAATATACCAGCAACAACACTCTGCATCAGTCGTGATGAATTTGACTTACTTAAAATTAAAGTGTTGAATGAAGGTCGTGGTTGCGATTTATATGTTTATGAATTGAAGTTTTGTTGTTGAAATTTTTACACGAACAATGTACAGTACGGAATACATAATGTTCAACTCACAGACGTCAAACATATCATCAGTTAAATTATATAGAATCTGCTCCATTCATTGGGTCTGAATATATCTGGTGAATGAAATCTTACATCGCAAACTGTAAGTTAAATCCAATGAAGTAATAGATTTAGCATCTCCTTAAAATGTTTAGTTGAAAAGACGTCAGAGACTAGTTCTGGCCTTCGCATAAAACAGTTAGTGCAAAAGAGATGCAAGATTTTGAGTGAATCCCCCCTCAAATGGTGGATCTCATTTGCACTAAGTTTTTTATGCGTTGTAGGGCAGGGTTGACTTCTGGTGATAAACTGACCATCTGTGACAATTTTAATTGCACTAAAGAAGCCAAATTCGAAGAGGAAGTAGAAATCACAAACGAATGATGTATTTTTCGCAATGCTATGTGTAGCTACAGTTAATTTTGTATTTGCTATCGACCGAAAAATTCAAATTGACTTTTCTGCTTTTATCCTTTATGAAAGCAGATGACTTTCAAACTTCTGTGATAGATGTTAAAAGCACGAAAAGGCCTTGATTATCTTGAAAGTCAATAGGCTCATTTATGGGCTTCGAGGAAAAAATGGACGTTTAAGCTCTCTCAAAAACTTCGGTTTTGTGAATGAAGTTTTGGTGTTAGAAAATGTTCTTGTAAAGATCTGCCTGAATAATCCGTTTCTAAAATTATTTGCAGTATCATTTTAATCTTGAGCAGACTCACTGCAATCTTTCGATGGTATGAAACCGTCATTTACATTTAATTCCACTTGAAATTTTATCTACGAATGTTTATCACAATTTTCATTTGAAAAACAATGATCGTGATTCGTAGTTGGTGGTCACAATCGGAATAATATATGTTTTTGGGCAGCCTACCTACTCGGTGTATAACGACTGTGCTACACGAAATCAAAAAAAACTACTGCTAGAGAAAAGACACCGAACTGTCTTCATAACAATACACAAAACGTTACGTTCAATGCATTATTAAATCAAAAATATTTATATTATTCCGTCGTATTATGTAAATGAGTAATTGTATATTGTTTTAATAAAAGTTAATTGTTCTCTTTATATTGTACGATGATGCATGGTGCACTCGCCCGCAAGGAAGTAGCAGGTCGCAGATACTTATCTGGTGAAATCTCTTTTGTTTAATGTTTCTTTGCAAGCTTCTTCAGTTTGTTTTATTTAAATTGTTTTTTGCTTAAAATTGGAGCGTACTCAAGCCTTGCGAGGTGGGACGATCGTTTAGTCCTACCATAATCTCACTGTTAATATAAATTTAAGTAATTTGATTGGAAATTTCGATTGACTGAATAGACCATAGTAGAATATATGAGTAAACTAACGAAGTAAAAGATTTCGTAATTTGATTCCTAAAAATTTCATATAATTCTTAAAAAAATTCTTAAAATTCCTAAATTTATGAATTTACAAATTAAGGAATTTTTAAGATTTAAATTCCTGAAAATATGCCATGATGGTTGAGAGATCACGACGACCCGTGAGCGTTGACGAAAATGAGTTTCATAAAATGTTGAAAAAGGTCACGAGCCACATTTTGCGCTTGTCTGTTCATGAAGGGTTCATGTAGAAGAGAAAACAATGTAAGCGAAGCAAAACATTGTTATCTCCCTAATAACAACAAACCATAAACGCAACACAATCTTTGTCTAGACGGTTAACCAAACATCGAATATCCTTCCGGATGAGGTTCATTAAAACGGCTAAACAAAAATCAATAATCCGGCCATACAATTTATGTGGCCAGAGAGTAATATTAATTAAATTTAACGTTTTGAAACCAAAAACCCTATCGCCATTCGGTTATTATTCGGAGCCGCTAACAATTCAACGAATTTAATCCACCAACACAATATTTGCATACGATTTATCAACATTTTATTATAATCAACCACACCGTTTCAGCATTCTTAAACATAATAAAAAATTCGGCATTCAAATTTTATGATGCATGTGATACGAATTTCAAATGTATACCTGCATGCATACATAACGAGATTTATATATTCATACTAACTATAAAAAAACAACACACATCAGACGGGTCATCCTACTCAGAAATAAAATGTTGATTTCATCCGACTGGCCGGATTGATGTTTGTTTTCTTTTCGAAGAAATGCACGAAAATACATTTAAAGTTTCATGAAAACAGATAAAAATAATTTGCATTTTAGGTCAAATAATATAACATCGAATTAGATAAATTTTAATAAAGATAAAGTATGCAAGAAAGACTAATCATTGTCGAATGCTTAGTTGAGAATGTATCTACAATAAAAATTAATCATCTGGTAATTGCATGCACTTAGAAAGAAACCATTGAGGATAATAATCGAGTATCTGATCAGTTATGATTATAGCCTTTCGCAAACAGCAAACATATCACAAGTATAAATATTGGGTCTGTTACTTCTTCTGATCTGAATATTTTCAAAAGATTAATGGGATGAAATGTTTTTGGGGGGCTATTCATAAATGACGTCCAACATTAGTGAGAGGGTGTAAATTCTAAAATAAAACTGGATGTAGTTCTACAGGTGAAGTCTAGCCATATACGATATCCAGCAAAAAATTCAAATATTGTTTACCAATAAAAAAACTGCTTTGCATTGTGCTTAGTAGATTCGTCATATTCTCATAAATTAAAGGTGAATTGAGTTGGTCACATAATTCTAAGTAGTTGAGTTATTAATGTAAGTAATAATAGTCTACGTCAACCGACGCTGATTCGTTAGTCAATTACCTATCACCTATCGTTTATGAAAAATTTGGATATGTAATAAAAACAAATTATTGGAATAGAATCTTGTCGTAGATTCCTTGAATTTTCTTCTTTTTTTAAGGGGAAGCAGGGGTTTCCGAAAGTGACCGTCTGTTTTAATGAAGGTAAGCGGAATTGGACGCTGGGGAGGATATGTCGCAGATCACAAAACAGTGAGGACGTCATTTATGAATGACTTCTTATTACAAAGGTTCACAAGGTTTAATCGCCAATTTTTGTCATCGTCATAGATAAACAGATGGATATAGTCGAAAAAGGTTTACCTTCCCTCAAACGTAAATAAATCTCTTATGGACAATAGAGATGTAAAAGATATCAATTGTTGTACTAGCTGATAACCAAACGATATCCGAAATTCCGTTTCTTTCGCATCCTTATCAAACATTCTTATTACCTTCTGCTAATGAGTCATTCAAGACTACGTCATTATCAATGTTCTGTGGATTAGTACAACATATTAATTTTGTCGACAGCATCTATTGAAACAAGGAAATCGTCGATGGCTCGACAGATTTACATATATTGAGCGCCTTATAAATATTGATACCAATTTTCAAGACCACTGATCTAAAGACGACCCAGGGCCCTATTTTTGCCAAAAATTTCCGTTCGAAATGGTGGAAAAATACGGTTTTTGGACGTTCGCAATTTTTGGAAATTTTTGTCAATTTGTCAAAAATAGGCCCTGAGACGACCTAAGTTATTTTTTTGCAGATGGATGCCATCTGTTGACGACAAAAAAATCCGATGAACTCGGATTAATTAGGACTATGCCATCTGTTGTCTTAAAAAAATCCGATTAAATCGGATTAATTCTGTCTTCTTATATAGCAAAATGTATGTTGAAAATAATGAAGTAAAAGATTGCGCAGCTATCGAATCGACAGTATTCAAAAGAAATAACAGATTCCCTTGCACTTGTGAAATGCTTGTATTCTGATAAGGCTGACCAATGCTTAGAGAAAATAGTAGAAATTTTACCAAAATTATTGCCAAGACAAGCCAGAGCCGAGGAGGCTATAGCATAGCACGAGTCTATAGTGTGCCGGATATGAGTGATGAAGACGGAATGTTGCACTAGATAGGCAAAGTAATTTTCTTCGGATTTCTTAAGACCTTGCAGCCAACTTTAATATAAACCGTCTCTAATCGAGTTGAAAGTACTCTAAAATAAATGACATTAGACTCCTAACTGAATGCATTATACTTTGTTGTAGCTCTTGTAACTGCTCAAAGGATTCACCGAAAATATTCACAAAGGCACCCTATTAGCGTGAATATTTTCTAGCGTCCCCGACCCACTTTCATTTCATTTATTTTCCGTAAAAAATATATCGATTACAACGACCCACGTAGCTCCAGTATGTAAACAATTCTAAGGAGCTACGTTCTAAGGAGCTACCCTCTTTGAGCACCAACTTGTTACGGACCAGGCTTTGTGTCGATCTATCCGCTAACACCGATAATAAATTTCAATTTTCAACTTAATAAATAATTGCGGATGCTTGAGTATCCTGCTAAAACTAAGTAACTTCCAATCGCACGATCGTGCACAATACTGATTTTCAATAAAACAAATTATTTTATTGTCTTGTCTACCACCCTCAACATTATATTTCATTCTCGGATAACCATTTTCGGATTGCTTTAAAATGAGTTTCTACTGTCGAGGTTTCCGTCGAATTACATGGTATACCTCAATATAACAACGTTACAATTGTACGTGTACGATCAATTTACAAATTTATCTGAATCCGATTTTGTAGCCAACCGCGCACTAAATACCTTGTTGTTCAATTTTTCTTAAGAAATCATTCAATGAATCAAACAAAAACCAAACACACCACACCATATGTTTGTTATTGAAAGTCTGCATTTATACGAGATTTCGTCATATTCGTTTATTTCGTGTAGGTCGTACGTATATATTGTATCATTAATTTTTTTTTTTTTGTAGTAGGTGTCTTGTGGTATGAACGAATTATTCTTCTGTTTATTTTTGTTTTAATGGAAAATGAATGAATGGACCACATGACTTTTTGGAATATCATGAATAAAACAACAAAATCAAGAGAAAACAAAAATGAATTTCCAATGTTAAAGGATTCAAAAACGCTTACTATTTTGATCGAACGGAATGATGGAACAACGATTGTCGTCAGCTATGTCACATCTGTATACCGCACCGCCTCGAATAACATTCGGTTGAAATACCGAGTTGTCGGCTTGTGGAGCACCTACAATTACCCTGTAAAATAAATGAGAAAGAATTTAAATTTTTATTTTTCGACTTTTTGTAAATTAATTTTTGTTATCGAATTTTAATGTTCTACGAAGTTCAATTCGAATTAATAAAACCAACGAAAGTAAACAGAAGAGGACGACAGTCATCGGTCGTTTTCTTTCATTGTCGTAACGATTTATTATCGAATCACTCATAATGTAATATACAGCCAGACAACATTTATTGGAACTACTAAATAAAAACCACATGCCATATATGGTGCTATGAAATAATAAAATTTATTTTTATTTTGTAGAATTTCTGGTGAATTATTTTATTTGTACGATGCATTCACCAAATAAAAACCAACTGTACGATTTATTGAAGGTTGTGCCGATATGGATGTAGATTCGAAGGTTTTTTTTTTAATTCTGATAAAACAAAGTTTATGTAACGTTAAAGTTTCCAATCATTCCCATTCATCGATTTTCACAAAGCCATACCCATCAATCCTGAGTCACTCAGTCAATCTCATAATTTTCCAAATATTACGTTTCGATCTTCATCCCAGTCTCTGTCGCTTGCGAGAATTGACTATTTTTCGACATAAGGCGTTATTTTAAGAAAAAAATCTTAACGTTGCAGTACAGTAAACGTAAGTGAAATTGCGACATGAATTTGCTTCAGCTGTTTCTCAGCTGTTACACTTATAGAAACAAAACTGCTCATACGTTATTATAAGGTTTTGCCACTACCACATGCGTGTAAGTACAGGGAGAGAAAAGTGAGAAAAATTAGAAGTGAGATCTGATTTGGATGTTGTTTTGATTTGAAATTGATTCCACAAGTATTTCGTTAAACAAATGAAAAGCTAGATTCTTGTTTTCTGAATATTTGTTAGTCACGCGCACGCATCACGAATGAAATACTAAAAAAATACATTTTCATTTGCTAAATGATATTTTTGTGGAATCATTTACAAACCACAACAAATCCTGAATCAGAAAACATGTCGAATTTCACACTGTAATTCATCCGTATAAGAAATTTTGTTTGTATGTGTGAACCAGCTGATAAACAGCTGAACCAAATGTCTAAATTCAACTGACGTTGACTGTATCAGAATTTTTAATTTTCAGCGCACTGACGGCATGACAACTAAAAATTTGCATTGGCCGTAAGTTGCCAAAATAAGTATGTTTTTACTGTGCTGGTTCACGGCATAATTATCGAATCTATTACTACTTTTCATTTCAGGCCATTGCATGATTCGTTTGCTATTTTTTTCCCGCTAACAAAATCAGATAAAAAGAGGTAGGGTAAATGAATGAAATCAGAGAACAATTGGTGTCAGACGACTCATTCTTGTCCGAGTTCTTCGCCAGCACACACGAAGTAATAACTGACTTACAATTCTATTACAAGGGAATTGTTTACTGTTTAGCCTTTAAATCTATATATCTATAAATCCTTGTAGGTACAGTCACAACATCTGTTGATGACAACGACGACAAAAATAAACGATGAGTTCTAAATAACGTCGTTTTATACAGCAAAATGTATGGTTAAACAAATGAACTACAAGAATCTGTTTGGAAATATCTAGGTTAAATCAATTACCAGATTCGATGTCTATCTTGTTGTCAAGCGTGAAGGTTAAGCGAATTTTAATTCGGAAAATTTGAATTCTGATTAAACAGCTTTAGCCCAGTACACATGATACAAAAAAGAAAAGACATTCTATTCCAACATCTCGGTCATTAAAATATTTATTTAACTGTTTCCTATCTTTCCAAATTTTTGTTCAAATCATTTTCGAGTACCTTGGGCGTCCCTAGTGTCTATATAAATCATTGGAACTAATTTCTTTCAACTGTGTTACAGCACAAACATCCTTTCGCCTAAATTCAAGGATTCTACCAAAAATAAAACCAGACCAGAAAAAATGATTAACTTAAATAAACACCAACATCAACAACTACACTTTTCGACAGACTGTGTTAACGCACAATTTTGTATATGCTCCTCTATCATGACATCACCGATAACTTAACTGAAAAACGTTGTGTATTATAAAATAGAGGTGAAGTGTTTACGGTTACTACTTACAGCATATATGTAAGAAAATTTTAACCTTTGCACACGATGATGCACATGTGCTTTTCGATTCTGACGAAGACGAAGCTAATTTTAGATAAATTTAAACATTTTTCACTTCATTTTTTTTGTGTATACACAAACACCAGCATTACTCACTCGCATTATACACATTTTGACATCATGCCAAAAAAAAGGTTGGTGAAACCGAGAAATTGAATTTTTCTCTAGATTTCAGTAGATTGTTTTTCCGATAGAACATTTTGGACCTAAGGGAAAACGGGAAATTTGTCGTTTACCATTTAATTTCCATGGAAATTTAAGTCAAACGATCCATGTAACGTTTCCATTATTTGTTTATAGAAAAAACAGTAGAATTCAGTTACATCTGTGCACTGAAGGGAACTGTGTCCTATTATGTATCGAAATCGAAATAATGTCTAGATTGAATATCAGCCTAACTAATTTCGTAATTTTGTCTACTAGCACCCCTCATCCATTCTCTAAATTATCTTGAAATCAAATTAAAAAAACCTTCTGCATTATGTCCCGCACCGGCATACCATCATCGCTTAACATAATATGGCTCTGTTTCTCTTAATGAAACGTGAAAAACTTTCCGAACGGTTTCACCACACAACTCAAGACAACACAATATCCGACTCCATTTGAATTAGTTTTATTCCAAACGCTAATTAAACGTTCTGTTCAACCCAATATAATTCTTTGCGTTGTTTTTTTGGCAGGCAGAAGGAATCTCAAAATAGATCTAAAATCCGTAATGTTCGCTTCGGTGCGTTGTTTTTTCTTTCTTCTAAATACATTACAGATTCAGTTACGCCGAATCGAAGGTGTGTTGAGGAAATTATGATTTTTTCTTGT
Organism: Bradysia coprophila; assembly: GCF_014529535.1. Taxonomy (NCBI): domain Eukaryota; kingdom Metazoa; phylum Arthropoda; class Insecta; order Diptera; family Sciaridae; genus Bradysia; species Bradysia coprophila. Next base: position 10,793,617 of record NW_023503493.1, on the reverse strand, counting down.
AACGTATTAGTGATTCGTGGTGATTAATAGTGACGTGTAATAACCTTTAACGGACGACAAACATATCAACAACTATGAAATCTGTTACTTCTTTTGTTCTATGCATTGTCAACCAATTATATCTGTCGTTGCAGTCGACTGCAGATGACTGAATCGTAGTATTCAGTAGTTTGGTTTACATATTTCTACCAAAGAGAATGAAACAACAATACGTGTCCAATGATTCATTCTTGTCCGAGGATTGATACGATTACCCTACTACAATCTACGAATGAGGGTACAATGCTATATTTGAAAGCAGGTATTTGATCTGTTCGAATTAATTATCGAGCAGATAGCGTAAGTCCCAGAAAATTGTATCGTATAACCGTATAGATTGACGTAAGTTGACGTCATTACACTTTCCTCAAAACAGTTAGCAAGTAACTTATGCATGAAAATTGCTGAGTATTTTGAGGTAAGTGTAGTCTGTAATCGAACTTGTTAACTTGCTCCACATGCGATAGCCGATATCCACAACAATGTGGATATCTTATGTGGATTGAACAACATAAATTGGATTGAAATTTTCCGTTTGCATAAATTTCAACCTGTTCAAAATGTATGGAGAAATAACCAATAAATCACAGAAAATCGCAATCTCTCTAATATGAAAATCCATTTTCGTGGTCTACGCGAATCCGTTCACGATATTTAGATTACTTCAACGCATATCAATACTTCCATACTTCCTTTACATACTAACATTCGTTCGTATTCAAATGGCTCGCAGTGTTTGTCGTTTATTAATTAAAATATTAATGATGTGACGGATTTTGTAATATATGGAAATTTGAATAATTTTTGCGAATGAAATGTGAATTATTCTGCTATATAAGTCTTAAAAGTGTCATATTATAATGCACTGCTGGTGCAACAGAATTTGTTGTTATTTTTGTTTAGAGTCTTTAACATATACACACAGATTTTATATATAGTCTCCGCGTATATTATGTTCCATCTTCAACACTGAAATGATGACAAAACAAAAATAGAAATATTATGATTTTCATTTGAAACATAAGGTTGGATATTTACTTAAAATAGAACGATGGATGTGGGAATGCTGATGAGGGAAGAAATTACGTTTACATTTAACTGTAAATTATAATTGGAAAAAGGTATGTTTTCAACATGATTTCGTCTGATTGCGTCTATCGCTAGTAAATTAACCGTCTCAAAAAAATTAACTTTTACGGACGTGAACACATTTGTTATAGCCACTAGGGTCAAAAATAAACGACAAGCTACGACTAATGTGAACAGGAAAATTCATGTTAAAAGAAATGAAGTAAAAGATTTCTCATTAGTATCTTGAAATTGGTTAGATCAAAAGAAGTAATAGATTCGACATTTGTAGATATGCTTGTCGTTTGTGAAAGGTTCATGAAAATTTATTGCTTATGATAAGTACATTTTACCGTTGATTCTGTGTCTCCAATACAAAATAGAAAACCACCCTCGGTAACTTTAAAATAACTAGGATTTCATAAACCATACAATTATGTGAACAGTTGGTAAAATCGAACCACGGCAGAGTAAAGTAAACCAGACCGCTTGATTTGACTAGTGACCTGAGTTATCTAGTAGTCTTATGTTTTGGGAATAAAATAAGTAATGTACTATTATTGCCTATCCACCCGGAATATTGTTGTTACACGTACATTTCCCACCCGCGGAAAGCGGTCGTTACGTGTGGGAACTTTTTCATTACATCACAAGTGAAGGAATATTCATATGAAAATTCATTACATATCAGGAGATTTTCATTACATACCAGCAGAATTTCATTACTTATCAGCAAAAATGTATCACATGAAATATTCTTTAGCACTGAGAAACAATACTCGCGATGTTATTTTAGTTTTAATATGACAAACTTTGTCACTTGAATTAATTGCACAATTCATTAAAAACTTTCGAAAAAAAAAATAAAAACACAATCGCGTATGCGATAAAAAATAATATACACGTATGACAAGCCGTCTCGGCAAGCCTCGACCGCTTTTTCATACGTGCATAATATTTATTACATGCTACATGCGTCGAAAACCGTACTTTTCATGTTTTAAGCATTAGTAATGATTGAGGATTTCTAGTGATTCATAACTCCGAACGAATAATGAATTTTTTGCCCTCGAATGTTTATGAATGCTATGAAAATTGAGTAAAGACAAGAGGGGAATATTAATGGGTAATTTGTGTACTCTATCAGGGAAATAGTTTAATTTCTGGATCTGTTCAGATTTTTCTGATTCTTGGACTTCCCACAATATCTTCTCTGACAGCAATGTGTAAATTATTAAATTTAGATTAGCTGTCTCTAACCTAAAAGTCAATTTCAATCATTATGAATGAGCCGCACTTTTGTGTAGTTAATGGCGTTACCTTTTACTCGACCACCTAAGTGCCCACAATAATTAAAACGTTAAACTATTTAGTGCCCAAAGATACCATCGAAGAATAGAAACAAGTCATATGCACGCTCGATGAATACCTAATTACGGCCGATTGCATATAATGGCATTATGCGCGTAAGTATGGGCATTACCTAATAAATTTCATTATAATTAAATTTTTCACCTCAAGTTTATGGATTCTATGCATTATAATCTACAAAGTGGTTAAATAGCTGACCACAATGTTATGCTTGCATAATATATACCTATAGCGAGTTAAAATGTATATATGCAATGAATACTGCTGACTGGGTATAAGTCAATTAAGTTTTCATAGTGATAATGGTAATGGGATCAAGTACCGTAAAAATATCATTTATTTAAATGGTGTTTGGTGAAACGTATAAGTATATATTACGAGCAAAATATCTCGTGAAATCTTATTAGAATGATATGCAATGCGCATTCATGGAAAGGTGAAGATTATGGTTCGGGATCATAAGCGCATCTAGCAATTATATGAATTCACCTTAAGAAACTTTCATTTTTTTAGAGTAATCACGCAGGGGACCATTCACAAATTACGCGCGTGAAAAATTAAGAATTTCAGTCATCAAAAATAAGCGAAGAGTTCTGGTTAGTGTTGTCTTATATGATATAACAACGGACAAAATTGTTGAAGGAAAGACTTCCTTGTGAATTGTTAGTAACTACGCAGGTTAAACAAAGGAAGGACTAGATTTTTGATGTCATAGTACGTATTGTCGTTTCTGTAACTGTTGGTCCGTATAACAAAGATTCCTCAATCCCAATTTTAATTAATTATTTTTTGATGTAGAGTGTCTGTCCCTTCCATAATATGCAGAAAAAAACTCAACTGGTAGAGTCTTTTATTAGCTCAGATTTCGGTAGCATTAATGGTAAAAGGAAGACGACGCGACGAAATTAATTAATATTCAACCAATCGTTAAAGTTTATCAAAAAAAAAAACTAGATCAACAATCCAACTTTGTGATGACAAACAAAATAAACATTTTCTTTCACTTACCAACTCCGCTGGTGTTCCCGATGCAACGCCACACTAAATCCAAACATCGAATTCGGTTGTCCCTCATGTCGTATGTAATTCACCGTATCCACATTGAATGCACTGCATTTAGTACTAAACTGCACCAGTAATAACAGACTTACAGCATACCACAAATTCACTGATTGAATCATATTGATTGATGATTGCGTTTCGGTTTAATAATAATCAGCACGCACGCACTTTAAACAAATATATTTCGAGTTTGGAATTGTTCCAAAATGCAATTGGATGGCAAGGAAAAAAATATTTTTTTTTAGTGAAAAACATTCATTTAAATTCGTACAATCGTTAAATTCGACACAGAATGCAATTTATAAAAAAAATATGTCGCGTGTATTGATCCGCGTAGAAGTTATACATATAGAGAGTGGCTTTTGATAACACAGCAATGGTCTTTCGTTTCCCTAATCTACATCATTTTTGTTTATGTGTAGGAATTGGCTGGAATCTGGTTTCAAAAAGAAATTATGTTTAAAATTTGAGAATGATTGTGTTTTTAAGACTAAGATAATGGCAGAATTATTGTCCGCAAACCATATTTATACGAAAATCCTTCATATTTACTCTTAACAAATATTTATGATTAATAAGTTTAATTTAAGAGAAGAAAAAACTCTTTTTACTCATGGCCGGATGTTCGATGTTTTATTTTTAATTTGTTGACAATTGTTTTTCGACAGAAAAACCAAATGTTTGGATGTAACATCAAATTTTTAGAATTTACCTAGTCATTTAATCGATACGATTGTTTGAATATGATTCGAAGAACTCCTAGAATGTTTAATTTGAATTAAAGAATTGATTATACGAGGCCTTGGATTTGTTATTCTTTTAGAAACGGTAAGAAAACTGACATTTGATTTGCCTGTTGTTTGATAGACAATCTATTACTTCACTTGTTTTACGCTAATTTTAGTATAGATAACATTAACACGGTCATAGTTTGCATTTTTGTCGTTGCTCTCGATAACAGATGATTCAAAAAGAATTCGACTTTTTATTCAAAATTGTTTTTATGTCAAGGTTGGTGAAGTAGTTGAGGCGTGTCCAGTGTTGCTCTAGGAAAAGTCTTTCATTGTGGGCTATTTCATCAATCGATATCCCGATTGGTATCTTTGGAAGTAAGAGTTGGGGAGTTCAATAAAATGGGAAGGTTCTAACAAATTTGGGTCAATTTTAACTCTTTTTACGTGACAGCAAAGAGAGAGTCGTCGAAAATTTCGGAAAATAACATGACGTCACTTTTGAACGACCCCAAATAAATATGGTAAAATGGTTGCAGAATCGACGACGAGAATTGAATTTCAACGGTGATATTTAATCTGACGATAGATCGATTTATTGTAAATGAATCTTCAGATAGAATGCAGAGCCAGTCTATACATAACGACATGATGGCTAATCCGCTATTGCGACTTGGCACCAATTGTTCTGTATTTTGATATTATAATCGAACATTGCTTCCGATCGAAGAACTGTAATTAGGCCGCAATTTTAAACCCATAAATAATTATTGATATTGGTAAAGAAGAGTTAGGTTTGATAGGGTTCGGTGCGCTGAGACACTATTCCGTTTTTACCAATCTACACTGGATTCTTCAGGAGTACTCGATAAAAACTTGTTTGATTCTTTTTTCTTGATGTTGATGGCATAAGTACCACTACAGGTGCCACGGTCCCAATCACATCAACTTTTTTTTATATATATATGACTTGGCTGCATTGGAATCCAGAGGTGATTTGAACCAACTGAGTAGTGATAATTGACTATTAAAAACAGGGCACACAGAACGGGACAAAAGTTCTAACTACTGAAATGTTGGATACTCTAAAAAATATTTCAAAGATAAGCCGCATACTTTCGATTTCAATCGTAACACGGATTTTCAACGAAAACATTCATTGCCATTAAGTCGTCGGCTCTGATTTAACCGGCAGAGAAAGCACAAATAAACAAACAAATTACAGGTTATAATTACCCACTAACCGCATCACTTTCATTGAAAGAAGGAAACCTTGAGAAAAACAATATTTCAAAACCGAAAACCGTTTACACACCGATCTCGACACCGAAATATATTCCGGCAAAAATTGATTTCAGCTTTTTTTCTTAAATCAATACATCGAACATTGCTCCACAAAAATATAGTTAATTCTTTTAAAAATAGATATTTACGATATTTCTGGTGGATGTGCTTCACATACACACACACTCACCGTCGTCGATGCTAAAATGTTTTCAGAAAAATCATGAAGCCACTAGCAGCTAGACACAGTCACATTTTAAAAATATAATTTATTTTCAACAGAAAAATCTAATGTGTAACACCAACCAAACCGATTCATCACATCGAATCGTCAACAGAATCGTGAGTTGTAGAAGGGAGAAAAAAAATTGGATTTTAATTACATTAGCCAAAACGATGTTCAATAAATTCTTGAAGAAGATTGAAAAGATTTGTTACACTCAATCACCTCACCAAAAATCGAAACCAGATTTTTCTCAAGTCTATCCATAAAAAGACGTTTTTTTTTCTTCATAATGTGTGTATAAAATGCCACACTATATGGCTTTTTCGAACCGTATTTATGTGTATAAATGTATAAAATTGTGCTATAACCTCGAGATAAATAAATATTACCTCATTTCGCTAAAATTATTTAAATGCAAACAACATCATGGAATATACTCAGACCCAACAACAATTCTATTTCAGTATAATAAATATTAGTCGATGGTGCACCATATGATTTTCTCATACCGTTTAAATCGTCAACCGATATATAATTAGAGTTTTTTCCATCTCTTATTTAAAGCAACTAAAAAAATTCATCAGGAATTTAATAAGCAAGGAATTCGCATAAATTTGCGTGACAATAAAAACGCAATCTTAGATTCGCCTGGGTGTCGTGTTATGTAACCACTATCGTCTATTTTTCACATTTTCTTCTCATTTTTTTTTCTTTTCTTTTCAAAACACTTTCCAAATGATAGAATCTCATTCAGACACTCAATTTCAATTTAAACAAATCCATTTATATTCATCAACCGAACGAAATAACAATTTTCTTATATTCACACTCTTCTCGTGCGCAACGATAACAGACCATGTAATACAGAAAATATCACTAAATAAGGCGCTTAAAATACGAACATTTTCATGGTACACACTTTAATAATAATAATAATTTTGAATCGACCGCAATATTGAACGCAACATTTGGCTAGAATATTGAATTCAAGAAGAAGAAAAAAACCGTTTTTCTTTTACTGTTTGCTTTTACGATCCTCTACCGACCACGTCTATATGCTGACTGAAGAAATGAACGGAAAATCGCATATTCGTTTACAACTGTGATCTGTTCGATACTGTTAGGCTAGATTGTAGGTGGAAAGTTGTTGGTGTGTTGAGTGAATATGAGAACCATATGTTGTGTATGGCATCTCCATCATTACAACGTATGGACTTTGATAAAGAAGATGGTTTTTAAGAATAATTTAAGATTTATTTGTATTTCCATGAAAATTCTTCGTTACAAAAGAGATGAGATGAGAAGCACCTGCAAGTCCGAGCACCGAGAGCTAAAAGATAAATTCGAAGGCAATGTCTTCACAGATCCTTGACTTGACTCTGTAACTTTAGTATCTTTGTGATTTGAGGAGAGTTATGCACTTACCGCCACAAAAATACATTTACCAAATAAAAAACTTTCGGTTCCTCATTCGGTCCAATATTGCCACGATGCTTTATCTAAATGCAGAAAAGGGTTTATGCTAGAGAATTGTAATAAAAATGATTTTTACTTTACTAGTGAGGTAATGTGGCCTTTCCCTCACTAGTAGTGAAGACCCTTTCCCTCGCTCGTAAAGTAAAACGCCATACTTTACACGTGAAATAATTTGATATCTCGTATCACGATGAGTAAAAGTACCTCAGGCTGAAGCCCTCGGATACTTTTACTCATCTGGATAGAAGATATCAAATTACTTCACTGGTATAGTAATGTACTATTAAAATTCATTTTCATTCCCAATATACTGAAGGTGTTTTTTCGTATGAATTAACAGAAAACGTCTATTTACATCGTCAAACTGCTCGGAACGAAGTCAAATCAATGAAATGCCATTTTTCTTATAATTCGCTAAATAGACATGACCCCTTTGTGCATATCATAATGGCTAATGGGATAGCTTGCAATTGCGAATTGGGAACTTGGACGACAAAAATCTGATAAGATACCAGAACATACTTGACATGGCTTTCTAAGAGTTACTTCATTTGAACTCAGCTGTGAAGTCTGAATTTGAATTTGAACATTACGAGATGTCAAGATGAATATTATGCGATATCACCACACCAGAATGGAATTTAAATGTAAATGGGATTCTTATCGAGGCTGTGAATTTTTGGAGGACCAACATTTTATTAGATATGCGGCAAAACACACCAATACGAGTTTGTAAAGTTTGGCGATTTTTTTGTATGGAAAGTTCGTTGTTACGACGAATTAAGTTTCATTGGCCTTCATCCGTTATCGATAACGACAGCAAAAGTACAATAATTATTGTAATAATCCTAAAGCATAATGCAACTAGAAGAATAATCCCGTTCAAGGTGTTATTGCAAAGGAAAAATGAAAAAATTATTCAATTTTTGCAGGTCGGTAAATGACGAAAAAATTTCACGGGAAATGGTAGACCAGTTAACCGGGTTTTCCCGGTTTTTAATTTCCCAGTAACATTCCCTAAACGACACTCTTTACGCTTCTTTTGTTGACAACATGTAGAACGATGTGTAACAATTATAACTGTAGAATGCTAACCAATTACAAACTTTAATTGAGTTGAGTTTAGAACAGCACGTTCCTCTTCGTAAAGGGATAAATTCCCTAGGATCAGGCCTCTCACTCTAAATTTGGACTCTTTATTAAGGAATTAAGGAGGTTTTAGCACAAAAATAAGGAGAAATAAGGAAATTGTTGGTTGAAATTAAAGAAAAATGAGGGGAAATTTTTCGATAAAAATCGAAATTATTCTAAGATACAGTGAACGACATCTCAAATGTCTCAGTGTCATTTTTTTCAGAGAATGTCATTGTGAATTTGCAATGACACAATAAAATTCTAAGAAAAATTTGACAGTGAGACATTTGAGATGTCATTCACTGTACAGTAATTAACATCGGAATTCCGCCTCAACTTAAAATAAAACGCATTATTGTTTATTTTGACGATTCGTTTTTGTAAAGTTGTATCGTAAAATTACTTTTATCACGATGAAAATTTTAATATTTTGTGCGTGATTAAGGCTCGAATTAGATTCTTAGCAAAGCTTAGCTTTACCAATTATCACTGTAAGTGCGGTTCAAAATTCAAAATAAAACGCATCATTGTTTACTTTGTCGTACCTATCGTTGTTGTAGGGTGGCAGCAAAATTTTTGAAATTTAAGACGTACTTAAGGCGTGAATTCTAACTTGACCCCACCTTCAAGTTTAAAATCTTGCTGGATTAGATTTCGATCTCGTTAACTGCAAAAGCTGTTGTTTGTTATCCCGTTCGAATTACGAAAAAATAATAAATTGATGAAAGTATTTATAAAAGTATAAATTTGAAAGAAGTAAATGTAAATAAGGCTAAATCCTTCAATTGGTTGTAATAAGGACGCATGTCTGAGACATTGTTAAGGTTGATTTACATGTTAAATCAAATAGTTCTCCTCGAGACTCTCGAGCCATGCCCCACACAAATATATGTTAAACCAGTCATGTTGGAATGATCATGAGCTACAACACCACCTTTTTATTAGAGTTCTTTGTGCTAAATAATCAAAAGTGATATTTTTGCCGCGCAGCGTTTTTTTTCTTAATTTTGATATATTTTGAAAATAAGGATTTTTTAATAAAATAAGAAGGAATAAGGATGTTTTTATAAAAATAAGGAAAAATAAGGAAATAAGGAGGTGTGAGAGGCCTGCCTAGGATTGACCTAAACCTTTTTAACGATATCAACATTTTTTTTCCAGGCTATCGATTTATTTGGCTGGTAACCAAGACTAATATGCTTGATGTAGAAAAATGCAAGTTAAAAGAAATGAGGTAAAAGATTTCAAAAAAATTTTAGATCAAAAGAAGTAGTAGAACCGAAACTGCTGATATAATGATGTCGTTTTTGAAAGGTTTTAATTATTAAAACGTCCAAATGGTGTGTTTGTCCATCCATCTATGCTTTTCGAATAGCTAGGTAAATATTCTCTAAAATTACTTCCTTTATTTTCACTCATGAGTGTGACTTCGATGAGCCAACGTACTTCAAGCAAAGGTGATCACAGTGGTCAGCTGCAGAAAGTACTCAATTTTACAAAAAATACTTTTACAGTTGTGTGACACACTGTCAAGTTTTAGTACCCTATTTAGAGTACCACTCATGCTTGAAGTGGGTTGATTGTGTTCACCGTGTTTGTGGCATTCTTTGAACTTTCGTGCATAAATTCTTACTAAAGAACAAGCCTCATTATATCAAGCCGTAGTTAATAAGATCAGCCCTATTAGAATTGTTTGTTTGCAGTTGAATCAGACTGATAAATCGAGAGCCCAACGGCTAGTCGCGGGTAGATATGGTTGTATGTATGATCATACCATATCATACCATATCATACATCATCAGAGACTCTGTCAAGACTATGTAGCCCGTGCAGTCAACACCAAGACCAACAAAAACGCTTGGAGTGTAATAAACTTTGTTTTATTAAAACCTATAATAGTACTCATGTGTTTCAGTTGTACAATGAACATAGTGTAAATCTTCTCATCTATTCCACCATTTAGAATTCATCGTCTCCATCATTCGCCAGAACAATGGAAAACACATACGAAACGCAACCGAATCGTATCAGCGAACCATGTGTTAAAACTGCCGTACCTTCCCAACCGTTTATCATTGGCGCCTTAGTGTTGCATCCACATTTTGGGTGAGCTGGCAGCGCTATTCTGTTTATGAGAGGAGAAAACGTCGAAAAATGAGTTTCAACAAAACCACTTTCGCGACCACCGAACATTTAACTCACCTCGGCAATTCGCCATTTTTCACCTTCTCCAGTCGAACGACATTCCGTCGCTTGTCGATTATCGAACGCACCGATTCGTACAACGATTTCTGATCTTTGCTTTGATCGGCCCGAAGTGGTGGTGGTGATAACGCTGTGTGTTCGGTAAAATCGCAGGTGTACCACTGACCATTCACTTCGGTGCCGAATTCCGAGTAATTGAGCAATTCGTATGTTTGTGTCACCTGCAGAACGGTAATGATTAGAACCTGGTGGTGACAATTCTCCATAAATGGAACAAATGGGAAATTACGTCGTCATAGAAAATGGTCGCGTGTTTGTTTGACACGTATGGACATTGACTGACTTTCCGTAACTGCACTTGGCTGCCGGGTGATGTGCCAATAGTTAGACTGCGATACCGCATGTAGACCGTATTTTCCGATGAATATTTCGTGAACCATCTGCGTGAAATTGAGATTAACAATGAGGACAGTCACAAAAAAGTCAAGACATCACTCACCGTTTGCCATTCAACACATCCCCAACTGGCGTCAGAATAGCTCTAGCTCGAACTTTCGAATCACGCATCGGTTCCTGTAACAGATTTGCCACATCCATGGCTTTCTGCTCATTTGAACGATAATCATCGAAACCATTGCTCATCATACCATCCTCCAACTTAATTCTCTTGGCCTCGTATCCATCAACATTGATCGGACTGGGCGATCGATCGATTCTACCGTCTTTGTTAGGACTAGTAAACTCGCGCGATATTCGTTCAATGTCTTCTTTTGTCAACAATTGACTAGGTAACGGTACACTGCGAACCGGTTTTTTAAGCAGTGCCTTCAATATAGCCTTATTCGTGCTCTCCTCCTGGTACTGTCGCACCAGATCCTGGTTTTCGTAGAGAATCTCTTGTAACTGTCGATAAGCCAACTGTTTGATGAGCGTTTCGTCTAAATTTTTCAGTTCTTCGTTGACTTGATTCAGAAATTCTGAATGTTTGAGCTCCTGTTCCGTGTCTTTGGGTTCTTCCGCTTTCACCGTCAGCTCCGTATCGATATCCATATCATCATCTTCGCGATACTTTTCGTTGAATTTATCAACTTTGCAGTTAGCATCTCTGATCGCCTTCAAATCCTCGTCGATCATGCGGCTCAAATCCTCAGGTACCATTTCGTGGCAGATTCCGTTCCGGTAAACATTTTCGCACCGTTTTACCTGACGCAGCGACGGCAGCAGTGTCGGTCGATTTTTGTAGTGATATTCAACGATGGCCGGCACCTGAATACGTTCCTTCGGTGCCGATTTGATTTTGTAACGAAACGGAGGATTTTTGCAGTGACTCTTACGAAGGAATTCGGCTTTAACTGTTTCGTGATCCAGTGGACCGCTGAAGCGATTCCACAGTTTGATGCGTTCCGTCGCTGATACGGACGATACGAGCTTCCAATCCTATAATTTGGTGCATTTCAGTTAGTCAATTTTGAGTTTTACCGGGAAACGAGTTTTCCACTTACGATAAATTGTTCAGGATGATTGGGACACATCCATAATCCAGTCGGCAGTGCGGTTAGTGGTGGATCGAGACAATCCTTCGGAGAGACGAAAAATACTTAGAACTCGATGTACGGTAACTACACTCAATCGGACTACCAAAAGTTGACTTACCTGATGAAAATATAACGGACAATAGTCGCACGCTACCAGCGGAGCCTTTTTGCATGATTTTCTGCAATAGAAACATGTTTTGGCCGGCAACGGCACCATTCCCTGTGCATCTAATTCGTGTGGCTTATTCTTCGACACTGTTTTGATCTTCTTTGACCCATTTTTGGTTGGTTCAACTGTAATTGGCATTGGTTTTAGTGTTTGCACAACAGTCAATGCAACGCCAATTCAATTACTCACTCTTATCGCCGCCCGGAAATTGAACGAAAATGCTCATATTCCGCGGCAACTCGAATTGACGAGGATTCAGGATGGCTGCTGCCTTGATCAGTTCATCGAACGGTGACTTTGTCTTTTCCACATCGTTCGTTTCAACTATTAATGGTGGTGGCGGTACGGATTGCGGTTGCTTAACACTTTTCTCACTCGTTCCGCTAACGCCAGACAAATGCGAATTGCTCCTTTTCCTCAACTTTCGCGTTTCACTTGACGCATCGTCGGCCGTCTCCTCATCAACGACCGGAGATTTCGTGCGATCAACATTGGATGCTTCGGGTTCCAACGTCGCGACATTCGTATCAGCTTTTTTAGTCATGCGACAATTTAGACAGAGCCATGTACCGCTAGGAATGTCCTCTTCACGCAATGGTGGATCACTGAACGAATACAGTTATTGAGTCCGGTTCGACCTTCGTAATACAAAATTCTGAGCGCTACAAAAACCGATAACTTACTGGCAAGTCAGATGAAAAGACGACGGACATCGATCGCAACAAATTAATTCGCCACCTTCTTCGCAGGCATCACAACTGTCACGGTTATGACCACGACCAGGCCGTTTGCAATACGGATGTGACTTCTTGGCATTTGCTTTGAGATTCACTTCGTCGGGTGGTCTTATTAGTTCTTGAATTGCCTGCGGCGAAATGAGAATTGCGGTTGATGATTCAATCATTCATTAGCAAGGCTGGACACTTACATTCATTAAACTTCCGCTCGACTCTAGATTGTACTCATACTTTGACATGGTTGGACTTGTGAGATAAAAGAAATATTTCGCATTCACCGAGCAAAGGATGTTCAAAAAAAAGATGTTCAGAACTGACAGCTCACGTCAATTCAACAAAAATAATTCGATTGGCGGGATCAATTATTTGGAAATTTCGGGTTGAAAATTGACGTTATTCGATGGCAAATGTCGTATATGAAATTATTGTTTTCGGCTATGTAGCAAGTAAATTCATATTAAACTCCGGATGCTTTTATAATAAGGGAAATATAAAATAAACTTCTCTTCAGATGAGATAGTAAACCGAAGCGCGACACTACCATAAATCAGACGCTGAACCGAAAATTTAATTTAGTTGCGTTCACATCCGTTCCAGCAGAGAGGTAAAAACTGGTTTCGTTCATTTTCTTTATTCGAGAGGATAGGCGCGCTTCAGAAATCATTGTGATTTTCTGATGCTGTGCATTGCAGAATATGACCACATCAAATTATCAACTTAACTGCTTAACTAGAGCTCTCTGGAGTGTTTTCAAGATTGAATCTATACATATCACGTAATCTATTAAAAATCCAGTTTTCGTGGGAATTTAGTTGATCCGAGGCGAAGTTAAGGTCAATAAACACACGCACACTTTTCACTTTTATCCCGAGTTTTGTAATGGATTTCATTTGTTAAGGCGTTTTCTTTTGAAAAACAGCCTACCGAAATCGGACGCATTTTCCAGTGGCATTTTTTTATATGTGCCTAGGAAGGTATTCGACACTAGAAGCCAAAACCACGTTCAAAAAAATTCTTCGAAGCTCGTGTGGCCAGCGAATATTGACTGCTTCTCTGCATTGAGTTAAAAACAACTCTAAAACTAAACAATGAAATTGAATGCATATGTTAGGAGATAATACCACAGAAGTGAACATCTTAAAATAAAAAACATTTTTAACTTCTCTGTAAAACATTAAATTTATGCAATGTGTCTACGGATGCAAATTTTTTAGCTTTAAATGCATAAGCCTAAACGGACTGCAATAAGAAATGAACGATTGTAAAAGAAACAATCCAATCAGGCATAGATTAGGAGACAATACCGTAGGAAGTAGGCAAACATCCAAAAAATAATTGGAATTTTTAACGACATCCTAGAAAAATAGTTCTGTTATCTTGTCAGCCTGATCTCCCCAGAAAATAATCATGTCCGGAGCGTTAGCGGAGGACTTGACGCAGTCTAACTTCCAAAAAAGAACGAAGAAAATTTTTTGAGACGCGGCAACTATATATAGGCGAGAATTTAAGTTTCTTTCCTTTGGCCTGTATCATCATAAATCCTATTCTATCTTATTCTCGCTTCAAATACGAGCAAAACGAGCTATCACTCGACTATGTAGCTTTAAAATTGCCGTAGATACATCGTTTTGAAGTTGGCACTTTTCATAGTATAGAAAATACACCAAATTGACTTTTTCCAAACAATCAAAATCTTTCAACTTACTCTGTATGTTTCTATCTATCTATCTATCTATCGACGGTCGGAAACTAGTCAGCCAATCTCCATAAAATTTTGCAGGAACCTCAGGGTGGACATAAAAATGAATATGTGATACGCCATTACCCCAGGAAAAACCAGAATTTTGTTTTATTGGTCTCGAAGTGGTTTCTGAGTGTGGTTTTCGAGGGTCGGCTGGAAACTGGAATTTGACTGGAAACAACCAAAATTTTACCAAAAAAATCTGCGTCGCATGTGGCAGATAAATTTTCTTGCTGGTCTGTTCCTGAACATCTGCCACTTTGCGACGCAGATTTTTTTGGTAAAATTTTGGTTCTTTCCAGTCAAATTTTTTTTGGTAAAAATTATTTGGCAGATGATGAGAAAACCTAAGCCAGTTTGTTTGAACTAATTGTGTGTAAAATTTAATTTTTGCGTAACGAAGCTGAAAGCGTCAACTCTAGCGATATCATTCATTTTAGAAATTGTATTTCAAAGACTGCGTCACACTTTTCTCGAAGAGATTTTTGTTGGGATTTTGATATCCTTAAAAACTAAAAGTATTCTACAGTGTCGTGTAGGGTGTCATTAGAAAGGTAATCACATGTACATACTATTGAGCCGAATAGAGACTTATTGGGTTTAAAATTCATCCACACTGAAATATGTGCAGTTGAAGTTTTCAACCGAAAAACACTGAGAATTCACACTGTTCTTACAGGAGTTTCTCAATCAAGTAGTTATTGGTTTCTGCTTTTTTGTCAATCCCGAATTATTGTCAAGTTGTGATGTTCAAGCCAAGATCGAATTTTTTTCCGATTTTAGATTTTTTTTTTCTATTTTATTATCTTTGTCCCATTCCAGATCTGAATTCGTCCTCCCTAGAAAAATTGCAGATGACACTGTTATTCCCGAAAAAATGTTACAATGAGGCTGTACCTGAGGTAATTTTAGATGAATTGTGGAGCTACATAATGTCTGTAATGGAATTCTATATAATTCTGTTGATTTTGTTGGAAAATAGTATGGTTTAATGTCAGTATTCTTTGACCAAAAATTTGTTGCTATAAAGCTCAAAATGATGATATTACATTGCCTAAAATCACATAATTACTTTACCACAGAAAATGGCGTCATAATTCAAAATGGCGACCAAAATAAATAAAAAATTACGAACAATCTGTGTAACATAGGTATTTTTTACCTAGTTTTGTCGGCAGAAAATTATACCCTTTGATCGAATATATTATGACAAAAGCAGTCAGACACAAGGTTCTGAAAGAACAGGTTAAGACACTTGCGAAGGCGGGTGAAACACAAATCTTGACAATTCAGACATGTAAATTGGTTGAAAAGTCAACTTGAAAACAATTTTTTTTTTGTTAAGTTGACATCGTCATACAATTGTTAAAAGTTTCATATGTGCAGAATGAGCACCAGATGAATATCACCAGCTGGATCTACTAACACACACTTATTGTATGATAAACAATCAAAACACATTCTTAACAATCTGTTTACTTCATTCATACGTGTTATCCGCGAGTAGATGACGTTAACGTAGAAATGTATTGTGTGTAGGTTGTCTTTGAATAGTATACGATACAAAGTGATTTTGTTTGTACACCAGCTGGTGATATTCAGCTGGTACTCATTCTGCACATATGAAACTTTTAACAATTGTATAAAATTTTCCAAACCTAGTTGGCGCTACAGGAAAATTTTGATCACACCGCCTTCGTGATCAACTCGAAAGTGTCTTAACCTGTTCTTTCAGAACCTTGGTCAGACACACCTTTCGGATTGATTTGTTTACTGTTTTTACCAATATAAGCTCTATTGTTTTATGTAGTATATCTCTCGTCTTCCCTGCTTACTTTGACGAATATAATTTGCCAATGAAAATTATAGTTGGTCTTTCGTAAAATAATCCATTACACATTTGCATACACCACAGATATATAGCAGTGCTGTATAATGCATTCATTTCGGTGTGATTTTGATTAAATGCGATGACACATTTCACATTAGATTGTATATTTGCTTCAATAAATGCATAGGATATAAGCTCCAGCACGTAATACATCGTGACGGAACATTGGATTGGTTTTACACTTTGTCGTCATAAAGCGATATAATCTACAATGATTATGGTTAGGCGTTTGATGATGACATTTTGTATCAATCTGTTTAATAGTATACATTACTTACCAATGGGAGGGTAAAATGATTGAAATGGTATTTTTTGTTGTGAGATTTACCGATCGAGGCGAAGCCGAGGTCAGTATACACAGAAGAAGAATCGTTTCTGTCATTTGCCCTGTTGGTAAGTAAGATTTTTACTTAAAAACTTGATGTTTTTGAGTAAAATAACTAGAATCTAAAACTAAAGTAGCAGACTCAGTCTTGTGGTCATATGTGGTTGTACTAATGTACTATTGTCGTTGGTGAAACGTAAAAGGTGAGAATTGAGAATAATCAAATCGTTGACGTTCTTATTCCGTTCTTTCAATACTTTCTCGCACGGCAGAGTAAAATAAACCAGGCAGGAGCGGTTTATTTTCGAAACGTCAAATAAGGGACCTAATACACGGGATGAAAATGAACTCAAATGAACACTGACATAAATTGAAAAAATTTATTCGCAAAATATCAAGGGCTACTAGATTATTCAGGTCCCTAGTCAAACAAGCGCTCCTGCCTGGTTAACTTTACTCTGTCGTGTTTCTCGACATATTCATTAACAGACTTCGAATGATGCTGATAAATTAAATTCGTATGTAATACAACCGGAAACCATGCCACAATGATATGAATCACTTCAAAGAATAAACAAACTTTCTTCAATTTCCGTGAAAACTCATGCTTTGCCGGGGGAATGACTGAAAACCCCTTTGGCATGTAGCAATGTAGTGTCACACTTTTTGCATTGGATTCGTCGTTGAATGAAAATAAATAAATGAGAAATGAATTTAGTTCGTTCTTGCACCTCGTAAGGTGAACTCGCTAAGAAATAGAAATTAAATAGTTGAACTGTTTGTTACAGGCATTAAATGTCTCGCTATCTGAGGACGTGATTCTGTTGAATTGTGAAGTTCAGTCCTTTTTTGGGATTTATTGCGATTTTTCCTAGCTGCATAATATAAAAAAAAATATTGTGCTAGTATCAGCTAAAGGTGGAAAAATGGAAATAGAATTAAATTCCATGCATAGAGGGGAACGAATTTCCGTTAACGAGTTAGAAGTTGAACAGTTGGTCAAAGAAGTAAGTTGATATTAAATCGTGCAAATATATTAAATCCACGTGTGATTTAGCATCGTATTGTTCAGGTCCACTTGTGTGTACCCTAAGTTCTATAAATTTCCCAAGATTTGCCCTATAAATTTGTTCGAGAACAGGAAATATAGTGGACCATGATGACGTCCGTTATTTTTAGGACTGACCTCTGGTTACTTCAAACTTGTTAAGCGTCCAAACGTGAACCGAAAAAATAAATGTAAGAATTGTCTAGTGACCATTTTTATTTTGTCGCTTTTGCGTTGAAGTGTCTGGGCCGTTGATCTGAGGTAGTCAATACGTTTTCAACGGATTTAAGGAAACGAATGATGCAACAGGACAGATAATGTCGGAGTGAACCTGGTTTGTAATTATCGTAGGAATTCGTTAGGTGACTCTAAAACACATCTGTCAAGCAAACGGAGCCAAGACTGTAAACTTTGGAGAGGGATGAAATGCCCCATTTTATGGTCAACTGTGGTGTGTCACCCCAATACCCTCTATTGGGCACCCGCGTATCTGTACCTGCTTGACTTCCCCAAAGTTTACATCCTTGAACGGAGCAAGACTGATTTTTTATCTGATGTCCTTCAGATATTGAAAATTTCATTTATAATAAGTAATAATTTCGCTCTTCCCTCTTCACACTTTCTACTAGACGACACGCAGAGTATTAAAGGAGTACTGTAACAATACAACAATTCATGGATGTAAATACCTTACTGCACCAAAACGGCACTGGACTGAAAGGTTATTGAAAAATGTCTAATATTATTTTGTTAAATAGCTATACTTTCATAACTTACCCTAATGGTAACAGCCGAGCTTGATAACAAAATTCCAATTTAGGTACAAGTTAGGAACAAGATTTTTCCTAAGTAGTGTCAGGATATCGCGACTTCGTCGCGAATTTAATCGTCATTTAGGAAAAACTTTGTTCCTAACTTTTGCTAAAAGGATTTTTTGGCGAATTAGAGGTTTCAAGCACGAGCCGGAGGCGAAGCCTTTAAGCATGCATTAGCAAAATAACTATTTACGTTTTGGTGATGTTTGTTTGTTTGACTAACTTAAAACTGCATTGCAGATTTTTGTGGACTATAGTTTTTGTCGTGTTAATTGGTCTATGCGGGTTTTCTATCTTCAATACCTGGTCTCAATGGAATAATAATCCAGTCAAAATGAGCATAGGCGGTGAAGAGTCATTAATTTCGGAGATCCCATTCCCAACAGTAACTGTTTGTTCGGAAACTAAAGCTCTCAAAAGCTTCCTAACTGGAACTTTCAATTCATGTCTCTTGGACAGAGAAAAACTTGATGATATTCAGTAAGATCCTTTACGTGGAGCGAGAGAAAGACAGAGAGAGAGAGAGAGAGAACAAATAATTTTCATTTGTTCAATTCACAGGTGGACTCGATGCGTCGCTGTACAGCATTTGTGCAGTCGCCTACCTAATGAGTTCGAGGACGAAAATGCAAACGAATCCATTTTCAAAGATATTGAGGATATGGCACCTAGTATGCTGGAGTCGGATTCTTGGGACCATGGATGGAGTGGTACGGGTTCATTAAATATCGAAACTATGACTGATGTGTTAACGGAAGAAGGAATGTGTCACTCCTTCAATACTCTGAACTCACATGAAATTTATACGAATGAGTAAAATGTTGATGGAGACTCTCAAAAATACCGCAGATAAATTTGAAAATTGACTTTCAGAATGGCTCCTGGAATGATGATTGTAACAGGTATTACAAGTATATCCAACTGGAATCCAGATAATGGATATGATGAAAGTGATTTCGATAGTTGGAAATATCCGATACGAACGTATTTAGCTGGACACGTTAATGCATTGTGATTGGTACTTAGGCTACCGGATGAAAGCAGAGGATATTCATGTTATGGTAGTCATGTGTCCGGTTTCAATATATTTCTACATGCTCCTGGAGAAACTATCAGGTCGTCATCTGTATTGTTCCGAGTGCCATCTTCACAAGAGGTAACTATTTCCGTCAAACCAAAGTTGACGAAGACTGCTGAAAGTCTTACGAGCTATACACCTGAGCAACGGCGATGTTTCTACAATTGGGAACGTCGACTCAAGTTCTTCAAGATCTACTCACAAAGAAATTGTGAATCCGAATGTTCAGCGGAATACGTATTGAAGATGTGCGACTGTGTAAAATTTTCTATGCCGAGTATGAATTTACTACCGCGTCAATTTTTCATGCCGAGACCTCGGTGTTAACTCTTCTCTGATTTCAGGAAGCAACACAACTAAAATCTGTGGAACAGCAAAGATCGATTGTTATATCCGGCACGAAATGGTCTTATTCGGAGATGGTGCAGAATTCATTAATATTGATGCTAATGCTTCGTTGCATCGTCGATCATGTAATTGTTTACCGTCTTGCCTTTCCATTGCATACGATGCCGAGATGGACCGATTGAATGTCGACGATTCAAAATCGCTATTGTTTGGACCGATCCAGTTTGATGAAATAGAGTACGGTGATGTCAGCATAGAAATGATGTAATAAATCCGCCCGTCTTTTCTTTTTCAAACCATAACAGAGAACATTCAACATTTGTGTCGGTTTTCTTTCGGGATCAGTATGTGGAAACAGTTATACGAGAGGAGCAAGGAACGCTTTACGATTTTTTAGCGGATTGCGGCGGTTTACTCGGCGGCTTTATGGGCATCTCAGCATTGAGCATTATTGAAATTATTTATTACGCAACGTTTCGATTGTTCTGGTCGTCCAATCAGAAGGGCAACAGGTTGGGAAGCATTCCAGTAGTGAACACTTCTGCTGACGTAGCGTTTGACAGCATTTCCATCAGTACTGGAAACATTCCTGTAGTGAACACTCCTCCTGAATTAGCTAACAGCAGCATTTCCATCGAGATACCATATTCCGATTGAATAATAATCATTTAAAATACACTTTCATCTCCAATTTGAAATAATTCTTAGGCTAAAAGTATTGGGTCATGGTCTACTCGAGAATATATTTTCTTGGATTTTCCCGAATTTTCTTGAAATTTTAAGAAAATATTTCCCCGAATGTAGGTCCTGATAATGATTGAGTTTGAGTGGCCTAATAGAATATATGTAATTTCACTCAAACTCCCGCTTCAATTGTATTCTAATATGTGTAAATTATGAAAATAAAAGCAAAGTTAATTGAAATCCTATTTCTCTATCTTTCTCAATTGACACGCAATGGTAAACTGCTCCTATTTCAATGGAGTGGGACTTCTCTAATTCATGTAAGTTTTGTTTTTTGGGAACTGAGCATAATTATTTACAAATAACAAATAAAAAATGACTCGAAACAGGTCGATCATATTATATCTGACCTCGAAACCTGATTTTCCTAGTAACGAAAACCTGACCTGATCTGAACCTGGTTTGGGCGTGATGTTAGGTAATCTAAAATTTGCATAAAATTTCTTCAGGTAACCTTGAGGCCCACTTCTCAAGGATGATAAAATTAATAAATTTCTCCTAAACCGAAAATCTACCCAAGGCTTTGCCATTACGCTATACCCTAAACATTTGAACAAAGAAAACTGAAAGTATTTCCCGTCATTATACTGAAATACTGAATTTATCGCGCTGTATCTCGATAAGGAAATACTGATTCTACCACTCCTTGTCTTGCTTTTGTGTAAGAAAAATGATGCTTCGGTGTACAAAATATTGTGTACAATAGGGAACGTCAGATTTTGTCCGATTCCGACTTCTTTATACCCAGCTAGCGACGTATTTCAATCGCTATGCATCCAAAATTACTCTAGGCCAACCAGGTAAGTGGTAAAGAACAATCACACAAAGAAGTGACCCTCAATTGGCGTACAGTCCGACTAACTTCGACATTTATGTTCAAATTACAGACATTCAAAGATCTCTATGTGAGATACCGTCAGTTTGGTGTCAATATTCTCGATAATCCGATCCCCGTGGGAGATTTACCATGGCCATAACAGCTAACAAATGTACAATTATAGAAAAAGTATACCTGAGTCCATACAAAAGAGCCAAAACAGGTGGGTAAAGGATTATTTGTATACTATTCAGCATCCAGATTGCGATTTCCAACATTCAATTCATGAGGTCCACTTATCAATTCCTGCAGTTCTCGAGTTCTTATATTTCATTTGAAAATCTTACTTGTGTCCATGCCTGATAGTTGATGTAATCTTGTTCGAACCGCGGTTTTCATGGTGGAAAAATGGGAAAACTCCAATATTCCGAATACAATCCGTTAATAGCAAGATGTCTCGACAAATTTCAGATATTTTTTGGGTAGTCGAGATACATTTTTTTATATTTTTCCAAAATTTCGACAGAGCAAAAAAAAATTGGCTTTCCAATGAAAGTACAGAACAGGTATGGTCGATTGGCGAATTCGTCTTAAACTCACTCACATTTTATGTCAAAATAATATGAAAATGAGTGCGTTTAAGTACGAAAATCAATTTTTTATGTCCATCGGGCGGACAATAGACCATACCTGGTTTGCAATTTCATTGGGATTTTCTGAACAGAAAATCCAAGCCAAAATACGAACGGAAACCCAAACGGAAATGGAAAGTCTGACAGATTCCCTGAAAAATAATTAAATTCTGACTGCAACAATCTGCAAGGAATTA
Source organism: Bradysia coprophila (assembly GCF_014529535.1). Lineage (NCBI taxonomy): Eukaryota > Metazoa > Arthropoda > Insecta > Diptera > Sciaridae > Bradysia > Bradysia coprophila. The sequence goes on along the minus strand of NW_023503493.1, from coordinate 10,770,944 downwards.
AACAAAATGTCATTGTGTAGCGCATGATCGCAGGAGTCCAGTAAACCAATTGTTTTCTCCAGCGGTAAGACTTTAATATCATCGATATGTCACATTTTCAAACGCTTATCGCTCAGCATATATTGGTCCGATTGAGAAAACCATTAGTGTACTGCATTCCTGCGTCTTGCAGTCAAAACTTAATCATTTTTCAGCGAATCTGTCAAACTTGTCGTTTTTGTTTTCGTTAAGATTTTCTGTTGACAAAATCTGACGTTCCCTAATATCATGGTTTCTGTGCACAAAATGTTGTTGTGTAAAAAACTGATTTTTTGTGTACAGAAGTCATTTTTGGTGTAAAAAAATGTAATCGCTGGAATGTATATACCACATTATGGCTGTCTTGGCACTTAAGAACAAAAATCGTTGTACAAATATTGTTCACTTCGGATGGTGCACTCAGGCTTTCGGACTGACATGCATTTGTAATTCTTACGATTTTTCATGCAAAAAGGGTCTAAGAAGCACGAATGAGCTTGTATCGATAGACTCTACGATTAATTACCACTTCACTCTTCACACATTTGAAATAAGGCAAAGACAATGGATTCAAGGATACAACAGACAACATCATCAATTAAAGAGCCAAATGAGAGTCGATTGATTGCAGCAAAATAATTTTTAATTAAACAAATTTTCCATTCCATTCCACATACGCCGGTTTACATTCCTACTATCAATAATCAAGTGTGTAATCAAATTGAACCCGATGCTAGCAAGAAACACTGAAAACTAAATGCACTGCGCTGCCAAATCGGACGCATCAATACCCAGCATCGCTAAGTCATCCATGAGCGCGGAATCTTCCAGTTTTTTCGCAGCAACAATTGGATCCTCATCCACCATATCAATCGTTTTCGAAACTTCCACATGAGGTGGTGGCGGTGGCGGAATAGCTAATGGCATCGGATCCGGTATGTCGACATCTTCGGCAAAAGACAAATCTGCGTCGGTTTTCAGACCGGTTAGTGGGAACGATGACTGATACAAGTCGATCGTATGCTGCGATTGTTCGTCGACAATTTGCATTGGAATAATTTGCTGATCTGCTTCGATGTTCGGTTCGGGCAGATTGATTTTATCGGTTTCCGGATCTGGAATGGTTTTCTGATCGAAAATAATGCTGAGTGCGTCTTGGAAATCTTGCGGCAATGGTCCTTTGCGTGGCAGTGGAGCATCGCTGATTGTTTTTCGTACCAGGTCTGCGTCAGCTTCATCAATGCCTGATGAGAAATGCGACATGAGTTTTTGTGTAAGCGGAGCGAACTATTTCGTGTTTAACAAACCTGGAGGTAGAACAGGCTCATTTTTGTCAACGGTTGATGGTGGCGGAGGAACCATTGGTGGTGGTGGAGGAGCAGGGCCCATTAGTGAAACGAATTGCATTGGATCTGGCATGAGATCATCATAATCTTCCATGGGCATTTGTTGAACACTGCCCTCGTAGTAATTTGCATGGTAATTCGGATTCGCCACAGATTCTGTAGTGGTTTCCGTTTTCTTTACTTCCTCTTCTGTAAAATCGCGAGAAAACTGTGAAAATCAATCCCCAGAAAATTAAATAAAACAAAACTTTTCTTACCGTTAGTCTGCCTCTTGAAGACCGGCATTCGTCCGATGAACGGCAACTTCTTATTGGAATTTGGATTTTTCAAAACAATGACGGTTTTCTTATTATCCGTTCTGCTTGAACTTGCATTCTTCGGCTCGTCTTGATCTCTCTTCTTCTCTCCCTTCTTTCTATCCAATTTCTCTATCTCCTTTTCGGGAACGCGTGGTCTAAACTCTGGATAGCGAACGATTGGCTTTTCAACACGACCACCACGAGATCGCGAACGTGACCTAGACCATCGTCGGCCCCATCTCCCAGTACTTCTTGATCGGCTACGGAATCGTCCGCGACTACGGGAACGACTTCTTCTTCGCTCACGGCTCCTGCTTCGTCGGCGATCACGACTGCGACTTCGCTTACTTCGACTTTGGCTTCTACTGCGACTTCTTCGTCTGCGATTTCTTTCTTTCGGTTCCTTGCTACGTTCTTTACTTCGTTTGCGGCCGTTAACTTCACGTTCCTTCGAGTTGGCTTTCAATCGACCTTTCAACTGCTCCAGCAACTTTTTCTCATCCTCAGTGATGATGGGTTCGGGATTATTCCATTGCGAAATCATTAAATCGTCACGACGATTATCATTCTCACCGTTCGTACTGATTGTCGGTGGCGGTGGTGCCGGTTCGGTTAATTGAGCTTGCTGTACAACTGTCCACTTGCCACCGCTTTCTTCCAATTTCTTCTCGGTCTGCTGTTTGAGCAAATTGCGCATCGCAACCCGAATCGAATGTGATGTGTCTTCGCGACTTTTCTCACCTGGTGTGTTCGCTTCACTGTCGGACGAATCGGAGCTGGACGACGACGACGATGATTGACGGCGTTTCTTCGATCGTTTCTTCTTCTTTTTATCCTTTTTCTCGTCCGACTTCTTTTTCTTCTTCTTCTTCTTACCTTCATCCAGGTCAAGCTTATGCGTCGTTGGAATTTGCAATTGCAACGGGATACCTTCGATGACTTCTTGTTCCATTGTAAGATTTGGTGGTGGAACTGGCATTGGAATCGGTACAATTGGTGCTTGTTGCTGTTGTAGACCTGGTCGATCAGCAATCGCTAGAGGCGTTTTCTGGCGAACCTCCTCGTAGGCTTTATGTCTTTCGCCCATCCAATCGACCTCGAAATGGGGATTCGAATTGGTGTAATTCTGGTGAGAACAAGATACATTTTGGTTAAACGTTGCGCTGGAAGAAATAGGCAAAATGAGATTTACATTGTAGTTGTTTGCGTGACTTTGTGATTTAAGGTGCAGCGAGGCGCAATGTAAATCACCCATCCAAATCGAGCAAATGGTACAGTACCATCCAGTTGTTGGAACGAAAAATTGCAAACCACGTATCGGTGTGCGTTTAGTTGGCGCGTCCGGGTAATTTGGCATTTCCTGAAAGCAAATTAATTTAACGAATTTAGTAAGTTGTCGAACGGTCGTCGATTACACATTAACTTACATCGTTAACCTGCTTATCATGCCACGGTGGTTCGATAATCTTTTGCGAGTCTTGATGCTCTTTGCTGTGCAAATGAATTAGAAAATCTGGGGAAAAAATGCAGTTCGGTCAGTAAGGTGAAGTCTTTTAAGTTTGTCCTAGGAAGTTACCTTTTGCCGTTTTAGGGAATATGTTACACTGTTTGCACCAATGCATCTGTGGATCGTAGTGCACGTAGTTGATCTTCTGCGCACATTTGTATTTGTCGTCTACAGACCTGTTTGATTTGATGAAAATAATTTGTCATTGACCAAGGCTTCAACGTGAAGGCTAAACGACTCTAGAGCTTAATTAAAATATAATGCTTCGAACGGTTCGGGTTCGGTCTGACCGGAACCCGAATCTTATTTCAGGTTCTTGAAATAAGACTTCGGGTTCCATTCGAACTTACCTGAACCTGAAATTTTCGATCCGAACCGGATCCGAACAAGAATTGGTTCGATCCGAACCAGTACTTTCAACTTCAGGTTAGACCCGAACTTGACCTGAAAACTGGAAATTCGAGTTCGGGAAGCCCGCAATTTTTCGTGAAGATTTGTGATTTCTGGTGTAAAATGGTAGGGCAGGCGTTCCACTAAATTTTGCCTTGTCCGAAATTCGGACATTTCATAAAAATTTCGGACATTTTCTGCAAAAATTTCGGACATTTTTTTTCTAATTTTCACTAAAGTTACGCATTAGAAAAAGTCTGTAAGTCATTTAAGTATTCCACCAACAAATTCTAAGGCCTCATATAAAGTGAGAGATGAGATTTTTTTAAAAGTATACTTTGACATGACCTGTAGCTGTACAGATCATAAACCTGAATAGAGGGCTTGAAACCTTCACGAAAAGATAGTGTTAAAGATGTAGGTTAACTAATGCATGTCGCGGAAGAATAATATCTGACATGTTTCTGAGGTAAGGGTTTGTAATAGATCCCATATAAATTTCGTCAAACAAACGAAAATCTAGATTTGGTATTTTAGTATAAAAATTCAGAAAACAGAAATCCAGATCTTCATTTGTCAAACGAAATTCTTGTGAATTCAACTACAAACCACAATTCCCGAATCAGAAACATGTCGTCTTTCAACCTTGCGAGACTGTATGTTTAAATAAAACCAGGTTGAATACGGGTCAGGCTTCTTTCCGTTTCTCAAATTTTGGACAAATGCTGAGAAATACATTTTCCTCGCATAGAATAATTTCCTTAAATATGTGGTTTTTAGTCAATAAACTTCCTTCGTCGACCTACATCATTTGCATGTAATTCATCGAAGGATGGAAGAAATAATGTGGCTGTCTTTTAGAGCTACATCTATTTTCTAACATATTCATTCGCTGCGCTCACTCGTTAAATTATTATCTTAATATTGATTTATTGATTTTCACTCGAAGGAAGAATTGTAACATTATGCCCGAGTACCATAATCAGAAAAACAGGATTTTTTTTTGAGGAAATGCTTTTTTGAATGAAAACCAGGTCTAGAAAATTAGCTGAATTAGCTGAGTTAGTTATCGTGTTCCATAGGAAAAGAAACAATGAGCATATCGGTTTTTCGAGAACTAATCCCAGACCATTGAGCTGATAACGCCCATTTAAAAACGTGACCTGAGGAATTCAGTTCTCCTTCGAACAAAACGTTTTTGAAAATCGATTTAGATTTACTTAAGTTAAAAAAATATTACACATTTAACGTCATATTTCCACATAATTTTCAATTATAGTGATCGCGGTACCTATACACATTTTCCGGTATTTTCTGCCATAAAGACCCATATGACTTACAGCCAAGTGAATAAAAATTTAGGGACAAAGTATTGATAGATTGAAAGTTCAATTAAAAATTCTGTGAAGCGCGCCGCAGGCAATTTTTTTGAAAATGAGACTTTTATAAGTTTATATATTTAATTCTGGTCAGGTCTTGAAGAATATTTCGGACATTTCGGACATTTCGGACAATTTCGGACAAATGTGTAAAATTTCGGACATTTCGGACATTTCGGACAAGTGGGACGCCTGTGGTAGGGGCTACCCGAATCCGACCTGATACAACTTGAAAATCTCAGGTTGATGTTAGTTCGAGTCAAATCCGAAAGCAACATTTCAGGTTCGGTTCAGATTCGGGTCGTGTTCGGGTTGAGCCCAAAATGGAAAATTTTATGATCAGGTTAAAAGTTCAGGTCAAACCTGAAATCTTAGTTTAGGCTCAGGTCGAAATCCGGTTCCGGTCAACATAAATTGAAGCATGTCAATCCGAACCCGATCCGATCATTTTTTTTTAAATAATCAAAGAACCGTATGACACTTGATTTGAAAGTCATTTACCCCTCGCATCAAAAATTGGAAACGTCTAAACAAATTGATTCCCCCTCATGGGAATTTAAATTGAAAAAAGATTCTACTACTCACATCGCGTTGATATCGTCGTCATTACGCAGCTCAGCCACTTTCAAATCGTTTCCCTTCTTCTTCCTCAAACTCTCCAATGCCTTGTTCTTCAGCCGTTCCGGGGAACTGTCGTCATCCGAAGTGTCATTCGATTTCTTTTTCTTGTCCTTTTTCGATTTGACCGGTGTCGGTGGTGGTGGTGGCGACGGCGTTGGCGATGTGTCCTCGGTACCAATGATATTTGTCAGCACCTCGATGACATTTTCGATGGACGTGATCTTATTGTCGATTTGTAACTAAATGAAAAATAGACGAATGAACGATCACATATACAGACGGATCAAACCAAAAATTGATTTTTTTTTGGTTTAAATGAAATTTAAACTTGCATGACGAATCTCACATTTTCTTCTTACATTCTCAGAGCCGACAAACCCCAATTTTATTGCAATAATTGTTTATGCGTGTGGAATTATTCAGTAACTTTTATCAGCCGTGTGCTCAAAAACATTTATCAGTCGGGTGATGCCAAAGGGTATTTCCGTTACATAAACTTATTTTTGGGATGTGTGTGTTGGTCATTACAAAAAGTACTTAAAAGCTAAATTTGTTTTTGAATTTTTTTTCTTCTGTAAACTCAACGTTGAGATTAACAGCAACGAACGGTACGTATTCCGATCCAATATTGATCGATCGCCATATAACTTTTCGCCGTCCATTTGCTTGCTTAGTTCCAACGTTAAGTGAACAAATTTCTTTTCATTTTCTTTAATCGGCGTACATTTAAAGTTCCTTAATCTAAAATGGCTGATTCAGGGACAGAAGATCTCTCACAGCATTCGATCAACAACACCGAGGTATTTATATCTCTCCGAGAGTTTAGATGATAATCGTCTCTTTATCACGACAGTCTGAGTACTGCCGTCATTACTATCATCACTTCTCTATTTTTATCATAAAACTTCTAAATTCAATTTTAATATTTGTACAATCGACCAAGTGATGCTGCGAAAAAGTTGAAATTTTTTTTTTGTTTCGTTGACAAACAAGAAAGAAAGAAAAATAATATTGCGCATAATGTACGGATGGAGAAGAAACTTAATCCGTTCGAGTCAATGTGCTTATGTAAAATTCGTTCCATTGAAAATGTGGGGAAAATATTTGAAAAAAATCTTCCGGTTTCCGTCAAATGTTCTGCTGATGACTTTTATAGTTATCTGTTCAATGACCCCTGAATATGGAATCATTTTACGAAAGTTCCAATGACCTTAACTGACTATTCATTCGTTTCTAGGAACTCAAACAGCTACCATTAACAGCCGCAACTCTTCGGATTTTTTTTGAGTTGGACTAATCAGATTGTACGTTGTTGAGTCAACCACAACTCGCCACCTAATAAGTGCAAGTTATGAAGCCCTAAACCTATGGGTGGATTTCGGTCCTGATTATAAACTAAAATCTGGGACGTCAGCATCATGATCGTTTTAAGTCAAATGTATTGTTAAGCCGAAAAAACGCAACTCATTGCATGTGAGCCTTGCAGAGCATTCGAAAGCTGAGAACGTCATTTAGACCACATTGTGTGTGTGTGTGACCACATTGGAAAAGTGGAAGATTTCAGTGGTAAACAAAAGAGTGTTCTTCAGAAGCACAGTGACAAATGCTCTGTTATTTTGGCTTAACACGATAGTGTATGAGTGGAACAGCTGGAAAGCAGCTGAAACAAATTCGTGTACTCATGTATCGCCATTTGTGAAGTAAATCGAAATTCTAATCAGATGGGATCTTTGTGTCTTTGTGTGAATTTTTGTGGGCATCGCGAAGATCCCCAGTTCCACATTGAACGGTATAATTCAGAAAATGATGTCGCTACTTGCGGAATGAATGGATCGTTGTCATGAAATTTTTTCTTCAGAATTGGATGTTTTGGAAGGACAAGCACTACGAACTGATACGATAGGTTTGTATCGGAATTTTAAAGGGGATGTCTGGTTACCCTTTTCATTGAATTATAGTCTGACGTTGATGAAATTTTATGGAAAGATAAGAAAATGTTGGTACGAGTGGGTTGAGTGGATGGAACATACAACTGTAAATTTAGAAGTGTCTTTCAGGAAGCACTCCCAAAAAGGATGAATAATCCATCAATGTTACGAAGCTAAATCAGTTCTTAATCCAAGGAATGAACATGATCATTCGTGGTGTTAGTCTTAAATACGTTTAGTTGAAGGAGAAAATGATTGCGGTTGCAAAGAGCGTTGAATCGGAAAAACGAGGAATCGAACAAATGATCGGTAGTAATGATGGAAGTGACTTTAATGAAGAGAAATGAATTGATCTTGCTCCTGATTGGAGCTTAACAGTAATTTCGTGTGTCCACAATTGCGGTCATGTCTTAACTGAACTAAACTGAAAAATGTCTCGCTCGTAAATTTCGAAATTGATCGGAATAAGTCAGAAGCGATTTAGTCCCACGCATTCCTTAAACGACTTCAATTTCTCGTAATTTTACATAAGCAAATTCGACTCAAAAACAAATTGTGAACACGCAGAAAAGTGGTCCATTTAAGTGGCCAGGCACTTTGTCAATACTGCAACACCAGTTAAACGGCAATTTTCCGCGTGTATCGACAGAAAATTTCTTTTTCATCGTTTCCGTGCAATCTAATTTGACGTATGTGATGTTTAGTTACCTGAAGGCGATCATTTTCTTTGATAAAACCTTTCGTTGTTGGGCTGGGCGGCTCGCCACCGGAGGTCAAATCGTCACGTTGCTCTTTGAGTGTATTCAATTCACGTTTTAGAGCGGCTGCACGACGCTTGTAGTCTTCACGTTGCTTACCGAGAGTGGCACGTTGAGTTTTCTTCTCTTTCGCAACGGCAGCTGAAAAGAATTCAATTTTTACAATTGCTCAGAACTCCTACTACGGCGATGGGAGGGTTTGAATTTTCACAACATTGAAATGGGGACTGGCAAAAGAGTTAATAATTCAACAGGCAGTGCTCACCCTCTCTTTTCAGTTTCTCTTCTTCAGTTTCGACGGGCTTTTGGATCGGTGGCGGTATAACCAAAGTTGGTGGAGGAATAGCCATATGAGATGGATGTCCCCAGCCGGATTGTTGAAAGTCATCGCCTGTAATGTCAATTACAAAATTGTTTAAAAAATCCACAGATTGTCGTTGGAATTTCGTAAATCACCTGGCGGAACTGGTTGCATTACACCTGCATTCGGATATGAATTGAATGGAGCCTGAGTCTGCATTGAATAATCGTACGAAGCATACGGTGCTGGTGGTGCGTATGGTTGCGTATAATTGTAGCCATCCGAGTAGATTTGCGGCGGTGGCATATTGAATGGATTTACTGCTTGAATTGGCGGTGGTGACACCGGACCTTTCTTCCGTGGCGACCAATTACGACGACTGCTGCGATACCTATCTCGACTGCCACTCTTTCTACTACGTGGAGGTGATCGTGGACCACGATTCGGTGACCTAGAGCGTCGGCCGCGTAGACGCGGATCTCGTTGCCTTCCACGATTGGACGGACTGATTGATCGGCTTTTACTTCGATGTCTACGGCCTCTGGGAGACTTTGAGCGAGAGTCACGTCGTTTCGACCTTGATGACGATTCTTTGGACGATGAACTGGGCTTTTTGCCTACAAATTTGTTGTTGTTGATGTTGCTCGTAAACGTCAGATCAAAATTGATTGGCGGGTATACTTACTTGACTCACTCGAATTTTCAGTTCCAGGCACTGGCAACACCGAATTATTGCCATCATTTAAACGGCGGTCTGTTGGGACGTCCATGTTGGATAAAGAAAACTCGTTCTGAAATTTGTTCTTTATTTTCTGCTACGAGTCCATACGAATCCAGACGTTTGCACAATTTCGTTTGTACAACGAATCGTCTGTCTAGCGTTTTTCTACCGAAACAAAGTCTATGCTGATGTTATCGTAATATCTTTTGCAAAATTTACAGTGAAAACGAAACCGGCAGCAAAATCAAAAAATCTCAAGTGAAAAACATGTCCGACGAAACGTCATCATAACATTTGTTTTGACACAACACACTAGTACTAGATTTATGGACGCTGAAGTAATATTTTACTCATGAACCTCATGAAATAAAAAAAATGCGCGAACTTGAAAACATTAACGAAGTTTAAAACAAGTATGGCCAAGGATCCAACTTATCCAAAGCTGTACTGTTATGTTGGGAAAATCATCGCCATTTAATTAGATAAGCAAGAACACTCCACTTCTGTTGATTTGACGTATTAAAAAATTCACTACATCACGACGATGTTAATCATAACAAGAGGTGAATTTTTTGTATGACAATCCACAACGGTACTAAAACAGCCTGAGATTTATCCTCAACGTACTCAACAAAATAACATAAAAATAAGTGCGTTTCTATGTCCTTTGGGGCCGACATTAGCAAAGTATGCAAATATGCTAATCCACAAAAACTCAGGGAACCCTACTTTCGGGTGAATATAATTTTTACAATGTTGGAACTAGTTAAATTCACTTTGTTAGGTTGCAACTTTATATACTCAACACAAAAAATTGTATGTAGAACAACACATTTCTGCCAAACGTCACGCAAGCAACAAGTTTTACATTCACCCGAAACTTGGGTTCCGTAAAATTTGTGATATGATGAGAATTTGCATTACCTTCAGTATGTTTATATACTTTGGATATTATACCAATGAATGTACAAACCAGGTATGGTCTGTTCATACAAACCGGAGGACATAGCGATTTCATGTAAAAAAAACTCACCTCTCGCTACATTCGAAGAAAAATAGATTTCGGTTTTTTATACAAATACAATCCAAACGATGTTTTAATCCACATGCGATTTACAAGTTATAATACATATACATACATAAATATCGTAACATTGGTAATACATGTGGAATAAATAGCATTGATTGGATTGTATTGCCAGTTTCTTATTTTTCTTCGACTGTATGTCCTCCGCTACATACAAAGTTTGACATTCGACCATACCTTGTGTTGACGCTCATTGCATTATACCTGTTTTATAATACCTTAAGAGCTCTCACCACTTGGCAATTTTGTAGCCTACATTTGTGCGCAAAAATAATCGTTTTTTGATGATTTCTCTGAGCCAAAATCTTTTCTTAAAAAAGTAAAATCATTAAAGTATGTAAAAATGTGTTACTTTTAAGGGAAAAATTGGTTTGTGGTTGATAACTTATCCCACTTGGAGAAACCTTTGCAAATGTGTAAATTTATGTGTTTTGCAAAGGTTTCTCCAAGTGGGTTAAGTTATCAACCACAAATCAATTTTTCCTTTAAAAGTAACACATTTTTACATACTTTAATGGTTTTACCTTTTTAAGAAAAGATTTTGGCCCAGAGAAATCATCAAAAAACGATTATTTTTACGCACAAATGTAGGCTACAAAATTGCCAAGTGGTGAGCGCTCTTAATTGGGAAACAGAACTTGACGAAGAAAGCGTTGGTTTTCGCATCTGGTGAAGCATTTGCAGAAAATTGACCGTTCACATTTGATGTTCTTGTGCCTAGCACTACCTGGTAAATAAAACATTGATTGATAGTCTTCTTGTCAGCTTCGACTATTCGTAGTCTGTTCGAACTTTTACTTGACCGTGATAGTAAAATACTGGAGCATTGGCTTTAAGATGCGAAACTTCTCAAGAATTTGTGTTTAATTCTTGCCACCAATGATGTACCGAAAAATCTGGTAAAGCCAATGCTCCAGTATTGATTGTTAGGTTTCTTCTAAGGTCATTTCGAAATGTCAAATGTCATCCACAGAAGGCAACTTAACCTCAACTTTCAGGATGACGAAAATTTTAAAAAGAAATTTGTTGACGTTTAGGTTTTGTTCATCTCTGTGGATGAAATCGTTGTCGTTCGTGTTGTCAAAGTTCGGGTTTTCAGTTATTGCGTTTCTATGAGCTTCCTGGTAGTTTTTCGTAGAGGCGACGATCGTATGCCAAGATTTGTGTGCAAACTAAACACAGATAAATTCGTAAAGAGCGTTACTTTTTGAAATATTTTTTAAGAAAACAATTACATAGAAAATTAAACAGTTTTATAACCGAGAATGTTAACAATGTCAAGGAAAATAGAAGAATCGAATTGCTCGAAAAATGTGTTGCTGCATTTGAAGGAATTTATTCCACTTTTGTGAGATTACCTCGGTTAACTATGATTAGTTTGCACATAAAATCCAAGGTTCTGAAAGAACCAGGTTAAGACAACTCTCACGAAGGCGGTGACGCTCAAATTGAGTTCAGCGGCTACGAAGTTTATATGAAAAAGGCAACGTAACAAAAACAAAATTCCGAATTTTCCTAAAAAACATTTTCTTCAAGTTGATTTCACACACAATCTGTACTGAGTGCGTTTATCGATTTCGGTGTCACCCGCCCTCGTGGGTGTCTTAACCTGTTCTTTCAGAACCTTGATAAAATCGTCAAAGTAATCCACTGCACTGTCATCAGTTTCACAAACCATATTGATATTTTTACCAGAATGAAGTTATTTTACCAAAAAATAGAGCGCAAAGAATGAAGTATTGAAGAAAAAAGCATACACACCAACGGATGTTTTCTACTTTGGTAACACTAAGGATCGATTTAAGAAGTTTTCAACTTTCTATAGTGTAAAAGATTAGACGCGTTTTGGTAAAAATAGTGTTCCACCGACGCACTTCAAGCATGAGTGGTTCTCTAAATAGGATACTGAAACTTGAAAGTCTGTCACACAACTGGAAAACAAAATTTTATACAAAATAGTACTCTACTTGGCAGCTGTCGACTATGATCACTTTTCTTGAATACAATAGCACAATCATCAGAAAATAAAAAGATCGACAAACGAAACATGTTATTGTGAGCAAATTTTATTTTTCGTTAAGTTTTAAAATGAATATCCGTTTTTAACAACTGGCTCGAGCAATGCAAGCATTAGCAGCGTTTCTGACGAATCCATCGATGCAGGTACATCGTTCTTCACATGATGGCATGCAAAAGAGCTGTTCGTTCTGGTTTGCGCAAGTGATATCACAGGCTCTATCGGGAGCACAATCGTTCAGACGTTCATTAGCTCCGCAAGCTAATCTGCTCTCAACCTTCAGAGCGTGACAGTGAGCATGGGCAACTGTGAGAAGAGTTTTATACTTATTTGGAAAGTTAAAGTAGGAATGAAAATTTCACTAACCGAATGCAACCGCCAACACGAATAAAATAAAAACTTTGTTCATTTTGTGGGTGAAAAATATGTAGTCGGTTCAATAACACACTATGGTCGAAATGAAATTGTCGTAAGCTTTTTATACGCGGAATGTTATCTTACGTATTGTGATAATCTGAACTTTTTTATTCGCAAGATGTGACGTATGCAAGGACGCACGCTGATTAGATTTATAATAGTTTCCATGTGTGCGCTGCGAAAATTATTCTCATTTTGTTCACTCAAATGCGTTGAGAAAAAGATGGCATGTTCCACTCAATCTAAGAATTGACAATTCAGTAGATAAAATGTTTTCTTTGTCCCAGCTCTTCTTTTTTCACAAGCAAAAGTGGCTCTCTATTTTTTTGCAATTAGTGATCAACTCTGTTGACTGTTCTTCGTGATCTGATCTGCGATCTGTGGGTTTGTTTCTTTCTGATGAAGGGTCGAAATTAGATCCGAAATATAGCAAAGCAAACCGCCTTTTCATTTTCCCATTGCTATCATCCAAGAACAAACATATCTGAGATGTTAATGTTCTATGGAGTCAAAAGTAAGCTGTAACAACGCACTGAAATAGAAAACTGAAACGATCGGATTAGATGGTTTCTGGCATTTTTCTAGCTTTTTTTATTTGAAGATACAGGTCTGTTCCATCGTGCTGTAAAAACGATTTTTGACAAGCTGAAAACGAACGAGAGCGTCCAGAGCCAATACCCTCTCTAGCAAACAAAGTTCTCTTTGATGCTGTCAAAATATTACCTTATTTCTTTGTTTGTAGAATCATACACTCTTGACTAATTTCTACGTTGTATTTTTACCACCTTTAGAGAGGGTATTGACAGACCCATAACCTCAACGCTTTTACGAACATTTCGTCGTAATTTTTTTGTCATGTCTCTGTGGATACCATTTTGACAGCTGAAATAACCTTGGAACGTCGTATTACAATTTTTGGAAAGGATTTTTCGAGTCAGCGTGGCTCCGACTCCATAATAATTTTGAACAGCCAAAAAAATCAGCAAACGGCACATTAATTGCTTGCATTTTTTTTTTTTATTAGATTTAAAAAACATTTCCAATTTTAACAAGAGGCAACGCAAGCATTAGCAGCGTTTCGGAGGAATCCATCGATGCAGGTACATCGTTCTTCACATGCTGGCATGCAAAAGAGCTGTTCGTTCTGGTTTGCGCAAGTTCTATCACATTCTCTATCGCCAGCACAATCATTTAATATTTCATTAGCTCCGCAAGCCAATCGGCTCTCAACCTTCAACGCGTGACAGTGGGCATGAGCAACTGTGAGGAGGCGCTTTTATTTTGCTTGAAAGTTAAATTGGGAATGTAATTTTACTAACCAAATGCAACCGCCAACACGAATAAAATAAAAACTTTGTTCATTTTGCTAGTGAATTAAGTCGATTCAAAATCACACTGTGGTCTCAAAGAAAATGGCGTGAGCTTTTTATAAGCTGAATGTTATCTTGCATTTTGTGATACTGCACCATTTCATCATTCACAGATGATTTGAAGCATATACCATATACCATACAAGGGTACATTGATTAGATATAATTTATTCAACTACACTTGAATTGACTGAAAAGTATTATACTAAGGTACTCTGCGTGATATTCATATGGAAATTGATATTATATGATACGATTCAACGGAGTGTATTCTCACTAGTAATGAATTTTTAAATGTAGGGTAGCAGCACTAGTCTCCGGACATATGTACCAGAATAACATATCTTTAGATTAGAGAGCTTACCTGCCATAAGCTTAACAGCTCTTCCTTTCCAAAAAGGATTTGATCGAGATTACCGCTCAATCAGCGGGTAGAACTACCTTTTTATGCCGGTGTTCATGCACCAACATTACCAAAGGTGAGGCCAGAGCCCATCTCAACCCTTACTGCACTTTCCCCGGGAGCAGTACCCCAGCGCATAAAGCGCAATTGAACTGACAGCCACCACGTTTCAGCCAAGGATAGGCTCTTCAACCATCGCTGGGCCCGATATCGAGAGTTTCTCTGGTTCTCGGGGGGCTTCCAGCTCCCGTGGTACCGATACAAACCCTCGGGTAGGGTACGTGGTTGGTATGACCACTTCGGATGGAATCATGAACTCCCAGCTCCGATCGACTTGCATCAAATTCCGCGGGGTTGCAACGCCCCGAGGGAACTTCGTGGAATGGGCCGGGACTGCTCGGTTTAGAAGCAGAACCGACTTTTCCGTCAGTAATACTGACACCAGTAGTTCCCATTTTGCGGTTGGAGAGCATTTGGCGTTACCCAGGGTGCACGTGTATCAGATACGGACGCGCTCTCCGCTACACCCCAAATATGTACCAGTAGTCGATTGCTTATATTGTTCTTTCATAACAAAATTATCAATGGAAAAACAATATGTATTTGAATACTGGTATATGACCGGTGGCCGACATACCCTATTTTTACCACGTAAATATCCTTAGGGCAAGGTAAATATAGTGAGGAGGTAATGCCATATATAACCAAATCAGATGTGCGGTGGCACGAAAGTTCGATACAAACGCCATCTCATCGTAGTCAACCATTTTAAAAAGAGATGTCATTGGCATCGAACTTATGTGCTAGAACGCGCGTCTGAATGGCATTACCTCCTCACTATATTTACCTTGCCTTAGGGCTCATCGTCACACTCGAAGTACTCAGCCTAGTCGAATCACTAATGACGTACGCGTACGCGCTAACAAACGAAATTTCCTAAAATCAATCGTCCAAGACAGATAAGTAAATAACTAATGTAAGCGTCGTAAACCCGCTTCAAAAGTATAAACTTAAAAGTTTCGTAAACTATTTTGCAAATCTGTTTATAATTTTTGTATTAAGATAAGACAACATTATCGTCTGCTCAATATGTTTGATTGGATTTTCCCCGATAAATGTACTTTATTTATACATATTTGATTCGCCGATTATATAATTTTGAACGCATGCAGCACTCTAAATTTTTGAACAAAGATATTCGAAATAACACACCCACTTTACGGTCATTCTGTGAGTAATCTTGAGGACTTTAAGTTTCAGTACATTTTTAGGTAAATCCAACATTTTTGAAGAGAAAAGAAACTTATAAATGTGTTGACTGAAACCAGTATCAAGGCCAAGGTAACACGCGGTAATATGGACTTTTCACCAGTGGATAGATTGTTTGTAGGATATGGCTGTATTGAAAATTTGCATTTGTTAAATATGATGTAAATTTCACCTTTTTCATATTTAATAACATTGTTTTTTCTTGGAGGAATATGGTAGCGCCACCGCACATTTCAACCAGTGAGTTACCAACATCTGTTATTATATCTCTGATTTTAGCATCTCGTAGACCATCTTCAAGGACGGTTGAAATGCTATCCACGTCAAGAAATGCCATATACATTAAAAAAAAAAGTTCATACAAATGAATGAACGAAGAAACTAAAGTGAGGTTACGTCTGAAAGTACCGTAACCCGAAGTTGATCTATACACGTGTACACGACGTGCACTGATCTTCACAACGTAGTTAAATAAATGATGATAAATCTATGAAGTTAAATGAAACATTGAAATGAATTGAATAAACTAGGTTATTCACATCAACAACAACTTTATTAAGTCCTGACATATTTAGAACTCAGAATAGTGAATTGAACATTCTTTTGGTTGGTAATTCCGAATAGTTTAAGTCGGCATATTACATCAATGGACAAAGCGTTAATCTGAGACCGATCATTGTGCGTTACACGTAGTGGGTTCGATGGTACTCCTGCATATGTTCTATCAGATAGTCAGGGCAGCTATTTTTACACATTAAAAAAATCGTTGGATTTATTATCGGTATTTGATTGATCCGACTTTTGACAATTGACGAAGGCTGTGATTGTTAAAATCGTCAAAATCTAATAATTTTTTAATCGAAGCAGATTGCTGAATTTATTATCTGTAAGCTGTACCACTTTATCTCACCAAAAACCAGAAATTAATTCCAAATCAACAATTCATTTCAAGTAAGTTACAGATAATTTCACACGTCTTAAAATTTCATTTGTCTGGACTGATGTGACGCATACAAAACATAAATACAACGTATATATGCAAAATTACTGCGCACTTATCTTATTTTCGCTATAATTCGCTAATTACTTATTTTGTGTCCTCTTTTTCTGCAGTCGATCAGTCAGTCATTTGAAGCATTCAATGGTAATTTCTATTTTTGCTTCATTGTTTGCAAAGAAGGCAGAAATCTTATTTTAAAACGTTTGAACAATATTATCTCGCTTGTCTTATCATTTTCATGTAAATTGTAAACTTTTCAGTCCAATCGAGTGCTTTCTTTTTATAAACTCAACACTAGCGATATCTGGACTCGGCGCGTCATTAAAAATCACGATTTCATTCGCGTGCGGTTTTTCCAATCGTGAAGGATGTAATCGTTTGAAGGTTCACAAAATTATCAAATATTATTGGATTGTCCATCATTCATGAAAATAATTTTTATCTCGCAATTGACGTCATTCGAAATTATTTCGTAGTTGCGCCAACGAGCATTAGATTGCCGTCGATTCTAAGTCAAGCAACATCGCGAATTTAAATAGAATGTGGTTAAAATGGATACGGTTGTAGCATAGAATCCTATGGATTCTTTTGTTCAAGTTTCTCTTTCGTCATCATTATGGGAATTTTGTGAATTTGATTTTTCTTCAAGCTTCGCATTCTGTCAAAATAAGTCATTTGATAAAGGCTTTTGTGAAGTGTGAAAATCTAATTTCACAGTGACTTGACTTGACTCCGGACCAGCAAAATTGCTCCTGTGAGCGACTCCAATGGATACATGAACGTGCTTAGACTTTATTATAAACATCGTTCTAATTCTACACAATAGAGTAAGCAGGGCTGAGCTGCCACTTCTAAATCTCTTACTTAGCTGTTACGGAAACAAGTCCCATAATTGTCTCACTCGGATTCCGAGTCTCGGACTAACTACTATTCTTGTTGTCGAGTAAAATTATAATCACATTTAAGCAAATTACCTTCAAAGCCTCAGATTACCTAAAATTCTGCATCCTGCCATCCCTTGTATCACTCGTGCATTGTTACTTAAATACGCCTCCCCACAACAGAACTCACTCCTGAGGTTGTTCACAGGATTCATGGGCTTCCATCATTCGCTAATCTCTTTAAATATGTTGCTCAGCTCGTTCAAGTGTAATCAAATGTTCCCATATAAAGCGTACAGAGTTTGTATGCATTGTCTTTCTTAATGTCCTGAAGCCCTTAGAGATTACAGGCAACTCCTTAACAAAGATTTTTTTTTAAAGACAATTTCCAGTCCGTACTTCGTCGACATTTCCGAAACCTTTACCGAAGGAACCTTCAAGGTTCAACCTTGCGATAAATTTAGTAAGTTTTAAGAATTTTGGAGATCTCTGAATCTTCGGGATGATGTCGATTTTAGTGGAAACACAAGTGCATAGGGCGTTCCTTCAGAGAAACTTTGATTTAATTCGTCCATCCAACATTTAAACACATTTTGACTGAACCTTCCTTCTTTTAATCAATTAAATTGCTCAAATCGTCCAAATTATCTGGTAGATCTATCCGGCCCAATTTTATTTCCCTCAAAACAAAAGACCGTTTAGCACAGAGCGCTTCCGCTATTTTTCTTAAATCCCCGGTGCGGTTCGTTTCTTTGCATAGTCTCATTTTCCGATGGACACACTGTCGCAAAACCAAATCCACTTTATGAATGATTGTCTGTTCCACAACCGGTTCGCTAACCAATTGCAATGATTTTAACGGAGTTTTGATACAATCCAACGCAAACGATTCGACAAAATTTGTGGCGATCTCTTCGTCATCGTCTACATTCACGCGAATGATTTGACCGTCCTCATCCGTTGGTCCTTCTATGATGGCATGCATTCGCTTTAGATGATTTTCATCAACCGTAAATGTACGACCTCGATTTCGTTCTATAGCACCGTCAAGTGTTGAATGAAAATAGGTGACGAAATAGCCGAGTTCATTGTCTCGTGCTAGCGTTCGTACCTCCTTTCTCATACTCTTGTAATGCATTGTATCGTCGATGAGCAGCAGATAGAGCTTTTTACTGGATTCGAATGTTACATTTAATTTAACATGAGGAAAGTCGGTGAGTATGGCCAGTTGGAACTTGCTGAAATCGGTATTTTGTTTGATGTCATCGATCAGCTGTTGGATCAACCACAGCAACGAGAAACGGTGCTTTTTGTACTGTTTTGATTGAAAGTAGTGTGACTGAGCTGGTGAATCATCAGTGGTGGGCAGTCGAATAAAATCATCGTAACAAATGTGAATGACATTAAATGTTTGCGCTTCACGCTGGATCTTTTGGCAGAATGTCGATTTGCCCGATGCAGGAAGTCCAGTCAAAGTGTTTACACAAATATTAGTCAACATGTTCTCAGCCTACAATAACTTATAATTCCTCAATTCAAGTTAACAAAAGTCTATCAACACAACAAAATATAATCACAACCGATCCGACCAACAACTTATGATGTCACTTGTACCGGATTCACTGATGCTACGTCTCCCGGGTTCAAATCATTCAAATTTTGTTGTTGCTGCAGAGCCATTTGTGCTTCTTGTTGTTGTTTGAGTTGCAGTTCTAGTTCTGCCATTCGCTTGGCATTTATGTTTGTCTGAGCCTCCACGAAAATTCCCATGACCTTTTGGTTCACGTTACTGAATTTGATAACGCATTTGTCGACACAGTTTGTCTGAGAAAAACAAATTCTTAACTTTGCACAATTCGAATCTAGTGATGGCTTTCCCGTAACTAACCTCTTCTTGACTTAAATTTCGATTAAAGAAATTGTCGGTGCAATGTTGGAAACACGTTTCCGTTAATTTGTTGTACAATTGCAGAAAATCGCGGAACTGAAATTGCAAGGGAGTAAGGTGAAGGTTAACAAGTTTCAATTGATGAAATGATCAAAATAAACAGAAAAATTACATTTCGAACTTGCGGATCCATTATTTTTTGTGTGACTTTTGCGAATGTCATTTTTGGTGTCACAGCGGCCGACATCAGCAGTGTACAGGGGTTTACAAACAAACGTTGAATCGTTGCTCATTCAAAGTTCTGAAAGAACTTGGTATATTTGGGACTTAGCTCATCTAAACCCCTATGTGGTATTGGGTCCAGTAATGAATGTGTAAAGAGATAGAACCGGCGGTTGTTGTGTTAGTTGGCGATAGCGAGTCATACTGAATCATACTTCAGGTTATACTCTTTAATGAGTATATAGAAGAGAAACTAAACGGACAAGATGGGCTTAGTCCCAAATATCTTCCAGAACCTTGCAGTTCTTTACGTATCTGCAGTGGACGGTAGATTGTAGGCAATTTCGGGAGTTGTAGCAGGGCTTACTTTAGAGAATTATAATTCTGAAAATTCCGAAAATTCTGAAAAAATTCCGAAAAAGTTCCGAAAATTCTGAAATAATTTTTCGGAATTTTTCAGAACTTTTTCGGAATTTTTTTCAGAATTTTCGGAATTTTCAGAATTAAAATTCTCTGAAATAAGCTTTGGCGACAAGCGAAACTGCCTAAAATCGACTGTTCACAACAGATGCGTGTACAACTTTTCATATTGATTGGCCTAAATTACGAGAAAAATTCCGAAATTTTTGCTCAAAGAATGAAAACAGCTTTAATCATATAGGTTAGAAGGAGTTACCAATGAGCTGAATATGTTTTCAACTGCACCTAACTCACAGAAGGGAAAAAATCGAGTAGGTCGTAACAAAGTACTAAATTCTTTACCATCCTCACTTCTACAGTGAAACTCTCAGGAAATCATGACTTATTCCCAAAAATTGACAAAATTTACCGAAAAAGTAATTTGAGTAGATTTTCGGTAAACTTCATGACGAATCGTCAATTTTCAGTAATGGGAAATGAATCTTGTTGACGTACGTTTTCACCACTTGTTGGAAAATTTTCAGGATAAAACTTCAAGAAACGACTGTATTCAGATGAAAACAAGGAAGTCTGTTTTGTAATTTTCATGGTAAACAGCATTGGGGAATCTGGCACACCATTTGTATTGTGTGACAGATTACCCAATGTCTGGTAAATTAGTACATACGTCGTCACTCTTTTGTCGCTTTTGTAGTTTTCAGTATAAACTAGCACTTCATGACATGCTCTGTTGAACCTTAGAATCAATACCCTCTCTAGCAAACAAACCATTTTGATGCTGTCAAAATTGATCATTGTCAATGTCGTTTGAGATGTCAAATGAGCTGTCATTTTCTCAAAGCTATTCTCAATCAATGAAAGTATTAACCAAGTATGGTCTGTTCATGCTATGTCCTCCTCTACATACAAAGTTTGACATGCGACCATACCTTGTGTTGACCTTCATTGACCTCAATGTTACAAAATTCATATGGAGCTGCCATTGTTTGAGGTTAGCTTTGTTAAATTGACAGCTCATTTGACACTATTTGAGAGAAGAAACCGTTACTTGACACTGATCTATACCACCTTGTTCAATGAATGTGAACTGTTTACTGAATTTTACTATTAACTAATTTCTAATGGCATGTAATTAAAGTGATAGCTATTTAATAAGAAATGATCACAAGAAAATAGGAAATGATCACAAGAAAATAGGAAATGATCACTAGAAAAAGAGAAATGATCACAATTTTTTTTATGATAGCAATAAAAATAGAATTTGATCACCAAAAAATAAGAATTTGATCACTAAATATATGCAATTTTACCACTAACATATGATCGTCTCGAAATAAGAAATGATCTACAATTATACGAATTTGATTACAAAAAATAAAGAAATGATCGTGCAAAATAAAAAATTTGATTGCAAGAAATAAGGATATGCTATCTATTATTCTGTTTGATTATTAGACGATGCAAGAGAAAAAAAAATTAACACCTAAGTTACCAACACCGTTCCGGCGCCCGGCTCGCATTGCGGCCCTCCGCTTCGCTACGGGGCAATGGGCCGGATCGCTCGGCGTGTTAAAACGCTTTTTATGTGCAATGAATTACACAGACTAATTATTAGACGATGCGAGAGAGAAAAAATTAACTCCTAAGTTACCAACACCGTTCCGGCGCCCGGCTCGCATTGCGGCCCTCCGCTTCGCTCCGGGGCAATGGGCCGGATCGCTCGGCGTGTTAAAACGCTTTTTATGTGTATTCGTTCGGACTTTTAGTGATCAAATTCTTTACTTTTAGTGATCAAATTCTTTATTTTTAGTGATCAAATTCTTTATTTTTAGTGATCACATTTGATTTAGCGGGTGGTAGGTACTACTTGTGATCACTTCTTATTTTAGGTTGATAGAATCTTATTTCGTAGTGTTATATTTGAAAAACTGGTTGTGATCACATTCTTATTTTCCTGCAATCATTTTAATTTTCAAGTGATCAATTCTTATTTTAGATTTATCGCTTTTATTTCTTCCCATTTCTAATTTTGTAAAGGCTACGTTGCATTTTTACCACCTTAATAAAAATGTAGTTAGGTTGCTATAGAAAGGGTATTGCTAGAATCCAAAGCCACTTTCACATTTTTTTATGACCTCTGTGTACACAGACACAGTGTGAGGTGACAGAAAAGTTAAAAGTGCAATTTAGTTCTCTTGAGTTGACGAGATACTAGGGATGGTAGACGTTAAAAATTATCGATAATTGATTAATCAAATCATTATCGATAATTTGATAATTATCAAAATATCAATTTCCGATAACTATCAAAATATCGATTTTTTGATATAAATCGGAAAATTAATGATGATTTAACAACATATCGAAATATATCGGGTTTTTATAAGAAAATATCGATGTATCGATACATAATATATCAAAATACCAATTATTATCGATTATCGATATTTTTTGATTAATTTCAGAATTTTTTTTTATCGATTATCGATAATTATCGATTATCAAAATCATTATCGCCCATCCCTACGAGAGACATGGTGGACGATGATGCATTGGATACTACAGTCATGTAGTTACACGGTAACATGGCTGAAGGTTGTCGATGTCATTTACAGTGAGAAACAAAAAAGTTACTAAAGAAACGTAGACGTGTAACCACCTAATGATTGGCTAAGTTGAAGTGTTAGCTTCGACGCATTCAACAGATTATTCAGCAGTCAGCACCATTTTTGTGTTTTGTTTATGTTGTGTGTATACCTTTCATTCGTGTTAGCCGATCTTCTTTTAATTGCACATTTGCTTTGAATTTCCATTTTTATTTGTTTTTTTAGTGAAAGATCACTACGGTGAATAAAAGTGTGTGTGACATAAAGGACTGAACAACATGGAAAATAATCTAGCTCCTCCAATGAAACCGATTGCACCTCCTGGCTTACTTAAATTAATTGAACAATGCGAAAACCTCTATCCGGATCAAAAGAATCCCCTTCAAGTAACAACGTTAGTGAAATACTGGTAAGTAAAGATGATGTGAAACTTAAACTAGTCTTTGTTGAACGTTCGTAGGACGACTGGAAGATGCGGGAAAACAGGAAAAGTAGGAAAATATGCAGTTTCTCTTTTTTTCTCACCAATAGCTACTGTTGTATGTACAAAGTCGATTTTCTTAAAAAATAATTATTTTGTCATATTTGACACATAGCAGAATCTAAACAACCAGAAATGTGCTTGAAAAACTACTGCATTCTCGCCAATAGCTACTGATCGACAAACCCGATTTTCAAACCAAACAAATAATCTGATTCGTCTCGTCAATACCTTTCATTTAATATATCGCACACGATTTTTGAGCAGAAACATCCAGATATATGCTTGAATAACTAGTGAAAAATAAGCTTCTCCCGCATCTCCCCGTAGCCCGTTTCTTTTGTTCCTTTAATCTCGGCTAGGACAATTAGTCTCGACTTCTCGATTCTCAACACTAAACATCAGTCGCTTTATAAAACGTTCTCTCGATTTTAGGCTAGGTGGACAGGATCCATTGGATTACATCAGCATGTATTTTAACGCTGGCAAGCCCGAACTGAACATACCACCTCATTGGCACTATGTCACCTTTGGATTGAGCGATCTTCACGGGGATGGCCGTGTGCATCAAGTATCCAATGAAACGACCGAGCACCTATCCGGAATGGGATTCGAACTGACGTTTCGCCTGATCAAGCAAACGCCGACAGTGACTGAAAATGAGAAACCGCCGACATGGCCAGCCAATTTACTACAACAACTGGCCCGGTATGTGTTCCAAACCGGTAATCGTTTTGTCATCGGTGACAATGTGCCGTGGCGTAAGAGCTTGGATAATTCCAAGTCCAACATTAAACACATGCTGATCGCCGATGATCCACAATTGGTGCGAACGAACACTCCATTCGGGTGGGTCGATTTTTGTCAAATTGTTGGGGTCACCGAAGAGGAATTGGATCAAGCATCGCGGTGGAATGGGAAAGGTGTTACCAATTTGTTGCGAAGAGATCCGAGTACGGGCGGTGAATGGCTGATTACGAATATGAATCGGGCGTCAAGTGTCTTTGAGTTGTTCCCAGAGACATTGAAACAGTTGGAAAAGGATTTGGAGAATGAAGGATCCGACTTGGCCGGTGTTAATGCAGACTTTACGTATAAAGAGATCCCGAAGGTGATTCGTCAAGTGTAGTGTCTCCTTACGATGTATCTAATTTTGAAAGTTTTTCAGACGAAAATCAAAACGGAATTTGACTCGGAAATGTTGGCACTAAAGTGTTCGTTGAACGACAACGTTCCGGATCGTTTCATCAAAACTGAATCGGTTGAAGATCAAAAATTCAATTCTTCATCCTTGTCCACAAACAATTCACTGAACAATTGCTGTCCGGTCAACTATCAGCCGAATTCATCACACGTTGTCCATTTGGATGGTCTTCAATTGACATTGGCTCCGTATGCAGCGAAATTCCTCGTATTGGCAATACGCGATCGAATCAGACATGGTAGACATTTCACATTCAAGTGCCAGAATATGGCATTGACTATGGTGTCCGAATCGGTTACTGGTTCGGTTGTGTCCAAAAAGAGTCCGTACGGTGTGCAGGGATATTGGATGCAAATTCTCATTGCGGATGATTTCATTGACGTGTTACTGGAATCGTTAAAGGATTTGTCTGGTGGCGTCGAAACGATGACTTTGCCGAAACAATATGAATGGCCGGATAAGAATCTCAAAATTATCATTGACAATCCCGAGCAACAGTAGGGGATTTAAGGATTTTTTTAAAAATTATTTTTAAAGTAAAATTTGACTCCATTTTGTAAACAAATCGAACCGGTCGTTTTATTGGGCTTATCGAATCTGCAGCCTGAAATAATTGCTACGAATTGTTGAATGAGGAGAGGGGAAAGTGGTAAAAAAGTAGCTTGGAGGGATAGAAGAGCATAATTTCGACGTAATTCCTAATTTACCAATTTTTGCTTTCTTTGCTTCCAGTTTATCAATCAGAGGGGACCAATATCGACATGATCCTAACATTTGTGGTGCTATTGGTCGACCAGTTCAAAACACATTAACATATTACCTTTGAGGACATCTTGTACAGGCAACGGATTCCTGAAAAACTCTAGTTGTTAGAATTCCAAGGCTTATGTGAAGTGTGAAGTGCTCTAAGAGGTATTGCTTCTTAAATAAGATTGGGAAGCTGATTGAACCTTTCTAACTATAACAATTTCCTGTTACATAATTTGAGGTTTCCACCTAAGCTTTTGCTAAAAATATTGCCGAAAAACCCTTTCTAGAAGTTTAGCTTTTAAGAGTTTTTTGCAAGTCTGGCCTTTTTAGTGGAAACACTTAATAACGCGCTCCTACAGAAGAACTTTGATTTAATTCTACCGTACAACCAGGGTTCTCAAAAGCACAAAAAATAAAAATGCAAGTCCGGGTTTACATACACTCGCGGAATGAAAACCGACACATTTTCTGTTTCGTGGTTTACTGGTTTTTTGTGAATTTTGCATGTGGGTTTATATGGAGAAATCAGAAACTCAAGTAAAACACATGAACAGAAAATGTGTCGGTTTTCAAAATTCCGTGAGTGTACAAGACCTTTTCTTAAATAAAATTACAAGAATCGAAATCATCCAAATTAATTGGTAGATCAATACCAACTGAACTGTGCAGCAGTTCATACCAAATTTTTGTGCAACTTCTGTTCAGTTGGAGTCTTGTATTGAAATGCAGTTTGAGTCAAGGTCTTACCAAGGTAAATATAGTGAGGAGGTAATGCCACAACCGAATCAGATGTGCAGTAGCACGAAAGTTTGCTATAAACGCCATCTCTCGCTGTGTTTAAAATAACAAAATTGCTTAGAAACCTGGGCCATCTGTTTTGTAATAGGCACAACATTTTGTGAAACACAAGAAAATCATAGTTAACCATTTTAAAAAAAGATGTCAGTGGCAACGAACTGTTGTGCTAGGCCGCGCGTCTGAATGGCATTACCTCCTCCCATTTATTTACCTTGGGTCTTACAATAGCTGCTAGGAATTTCGCGCCGCGTCATTCACAATATTTGACAAAATGACACATTTTGTATAAGGAAAATGACACTTTGTGGGTTATTGTGAATGACGCGACGCGAAATTCCTCAATATCCTTACAATTAGAAGTTATGTCATAGCACTGTTAAGCACCTAAGCTGACTTTGACATCACTCAATCAGAAGGCCAAAATCACATCCAAAGAGTGCTTTGGTTATGACAATCGCCATTTTTTCGCAAGCGTATGGACAGTGCAGTATCGCCCAAAAATGCGTAATTTTTCGCTACATTTTATTATGAACGGAAACTGTAGATACTAAACTTTGTTTTGAAATCATAGCATACCCAAATTTTTGCGATAACTGCTCTAGTGAATGACGTAACCTCCTCATATACATCCTTGAATCAATCCGTCCCAATTTCATTTTCCTCAGAACTGAATAGCGATTAGCCTGAACCAAATTTAATCAAAAAATCTGATCTGATTTCTCTTCGTATTTCACTTTTTTGGGTCAAATTGGGTTGCAAATCTTTTTGATTAAATTTGGTTCAGGCACACCGTGCGATATTTTCCCGATATGATCAAGGTTCTGAAAGAGCAAGTAAAGACACTTAAGAAGGCGGGTGACATCAATTTTTTTTTGTCAAGCTTAATTCGTGATAAAAACTTGCACAAACTTAGTTGGCACCACAGAAAAATTTTGATGCCACCGCCTTCGTGATCAATTCGGAAGTGTTTCAACCTGTTCTTTCAGAACCTTGGGTTTAACACAAATTTTCAAGGTTCTGAAAGAACAGATTAAGACACTTCCGAAGGTGGCGAAACATAAATTTTAACAATTTAGACAGGTTTAGGTAAACACACTCATTCATTATAGACTGTATGAAGAGAAAACTTAAAAAAAAATTGTCGAGTTGACATTCCACACAATCTGTACTGAGTGTGTTTAGTTTTAGTAAAACATGTCTAAATCAAGGTTCTGTAAGAACCAGGCTAAGACAACTCTGAGTTGATCACGAAGGCGGTGACACACAAATTGAGTTCAGCGGTTACGAATTTTCTATGAAAAAGGCAACATAACAAAAACAAAATTCCGAATTTTTCTAAAAAACATTTTCTTCAAGTTGATTTCACACACAATCTGTACTGAGTGCGTTTATTGATTTCGGTGTCACCCGCCTTCGTGAGTGTCTTAACCTATTCTTTCAGAACCTTGGTTAAGACAAACGCGGAGGCTGGTGACACCAAATGTTATAAACGCACTCACTGCAGATGCTGAGAACAACTTGAAGAAAATATTTTTTTTGGAAAATTCAAAATTTTGTTTTGTTAAGTTGCATTATTCATATAAGCTTCGCAAACCGTTGACGCATTTTGTGTGTCACCTCCTTCGTGATCAACTCAGAGTTGCTTATCCTGTTTTTTCAGAACCTAGAGTATGAGAGTATACAAACATTCATTGCTTGTAGCCAGAGAAATGATAACAGATGGGGGGGCAGCGCAAGAAATCTCTGAAAGGCATAGAACGTCGTGCTAAAGAATGAATGAGTTCATCTAATGGCTTCACTGACACACTCAATCATAATGTTGTGAAACGTCAACGTCACAAAATATGTCACTTGAAATACACGGCATGTACATTGTGTTTTTAGAATCTGCGGCAGCCATTGCAGTCAACAAGGAAAATAGCAGTGAAGCCACTGACGTGATATTTCCGTCGTTTTTTAATCAAAACATTCAAAAATCTTCAAAGTGTCCGATCATTTCGATTCACAATATTGGCCCGTTTTGTTAAAAATTTAACGTCATGGTGGATTCCACAGTCAGCAACAGCGGTGACATAATCGAATCATTCCAAGTCGACCAGGATCACGATCCAACAAAGCTAAACATTCACTACTTAACGGAAATATTTGAACGCGATGAATTGTGGCCCCACTACCATATCGTGCAGCCGGTCGATATCAGTCAATCAAACAAGACCTCCAGCGGTGTGTGGAAATATTTCGGCAAGCTAGAGCACGCTAATCAAATCGTTGATGAGGGATACTTCTACTGCATAAACTGTTACTCCAATCGGGTGACCAAAAAATACCAAACCAACACATCCACCGGCAATCTTATCAAACATATGTTTCGAGCTCACAAGGTACTACTGGAGCAACCGATGTATCGAATTAAGCGGAACAGTGATTCGTATACGATTGTGAAGGAGGAATCGAAGTCGTACCCTGCTGACCAGCCAAACGACGATTTGATTTACGGTAAGTGTAGTGCCATGTCAAATGTACTCCGCATCTCAATAATTGATTTCGTAATTGCAGACATAAATCAGTTTCTAATTGATGAAGTGTACAAGCGACCAGAACTGTTCGATCCCAAGCGGTGCCACAAACATAAGCACCGAATCCGACAGAAACTGTGGGTAGAGGTGTACGAAACGATGAACGGTCTTATTCCACTCGAACGTTTGCCAAAAATATGGAAAAATATCCGCGATCGCTATCAGAAGGTGCGACGTTCCTGCGAAAAGGACGAAAATAAAGTACCAAAATATCGCTACTACGAAAAGTTGAGATTTTTGGACCCGATCATTGATGCGTCGACCAGCAAGACAGGACAGTCTACGTAAGTATTTACCTAACGATTTTTCGAAAACACG